>NC_052489.1:30981065-31022904 GCF_009730915.1 Dioscorea cayenensis subsp. rotundata | reverse complement strand
TTTTTATAATTATTTAAATGTAAAAAAGTTATGTATCAGAGCTTTACAACATTTGTATCATCACTCAGTATAAATATATAAGTATTTTCATATCAGGACACAGCAATAACGATAGATTTAACTGTTGTTAGCGTTTACCTTTTGTTATTAAAAATTATTAAAAAATAAATAAATAAATAAATATGCGATTGGAAAGACATGCCATAACAGCAAACACTCGTGAAGACCAATAAAACTTCACCGCGTATCACCAAATACACAGCTGGGTCCCACGATATCCCTCCTGATATTTGGAGCTAGTGTTTTAGTACAGCTTCGTCGGAGAAGATGCGGGTTTTGTCGTCACTTCCCGCCGGCGGGAACCTCTTCAGATCTCCGCCGTCCGATCCCCGACTCAATGATCCACTTCCCAGAATGCCCCCGCCCCTTTCCATTCCCAAAAAGCCCCCGCCTCGTCTTCCCAGAGTACCCCCCAAACAGTCCCCTTCTCTGAAAGCCCCACACTCCCGCACCAAGTACCACAAGCCAATCCCTCCCGGCGGCGCCGTCGAGGAGTCTCCTGACGGTAGGGCTGTCATCCTAGGCCCCGATGGCGTTTCTTATCGTCTCCCCGGCGCCCCATTCGAGTTTCAGTACAGTTACTCTGAGACACCCAAAGCGAAGCCTCTCGCTATACGGGAGGCGACCTTCCTCCCTTTCGCTCCGCCGGACAGACCCCGGCCGTGGACCGGCAAAGCCCCGTTGCTTTCCAAGAAGATGAAAGCCTTGAAGAGAGGCAAGATTCGACTTTTTGAGCCCTTAAATCCGCCGGCGATCAGCGGAGAGGAGGGGGAGCAGGTGAAGGTCTTGGAGATGAGGGGAAGGTCCGGGGCAGAACTGGGGTCGTATCCAGAGGATACGAGAAGCAGGCAGGAGATATTGGGGGCGCCGCTCAAGAGGTGGGAGGCGAAGGCGTTAGTGAAGCCACATCTGTCGCACAATCGACAGGTCAATCTTGGTATGCCTGCAAGGTGTTTGCTTTTATTCCTGTTGTTTGGCTTTTGAGAATGATTGTGTTGATCGTTTGGGATGGAATGCAGGGAGAGATGGATTGACACATAACATGCTGGAATTAGTGCACACACATTGGAAAAGGCAGGAGATTTGCAAGATTCGGTGCAGGGGCGTGCCAACAGTCGATATGAACAATGTATGCCGGCATCTTGAGGTGAGGTTTTTTGTGCGGCATGTCATGAGCAATTCAAGTATGTTAATATGTTATTTATCATCTTTTTTCATTGCAATTGTGCTTTGATAAAGTTTGTTTGTTTGTTTACTTAATGCTTTTGTGTGTAATGCTAGATTATTTAGGTTCTGAAGTATTGGTAAAAAAGCAAATGGGACTTGATAAATGTGATTATTTGCGGTCATGAACTACCTGGATTAAGTTTTGATTGGTTCCTTTTGCTTTGCAATTTCAGTTGATCTAAGCTCTTTGAAGTTGGAGCATTGGTGGCTGTCTTTGATTGACATGGTGTGGTTTTTATAATGTTAGGAAAAAACTGGGGGGAAGATTATATATCGGCAAGGTGGGGTTGTTTATCTATTTCGTGGCAGAAACTATAACCCTCGTGTACGTCCACGTTATCCTATAATGCTGTGGAAACCAGCTGCACCTGTTTATCCAAAACTTATTCAAGATGCTCCAGGAGGACTAACAAAACAAGAAGCGGATGAATTCAGAAGGAAAGGGGAAAAATTATTGCCAATTTGTAAACTAGGTGATAAGAGTCTTATTTCTGTCTCAAGGTTTTTCATTCTTGCTTTTTAGTTATCCACTTTTGGTAGATTATTCATAGAGATATAGTCTTGTTTATCTTTCTGCCACCACATTTGGAAGAGCTTAGTGTGCTTTGGATCTGTGGCCGTAATCCTTCTTCAGTTTTAGAATGAAATCTTATAATGTGGCCTGAGTTCCTATTGAGTTTAGGAATGAAATCTTAGTAAATGACTTATTACCTATCCATGCAGATTTAAACCTGAAGGGATTCAAACTATTTTAGTATACATCTGTAATTGCATCCAAGCTATAATGAAGTAACACATCTATGGTACACAAATATGACTGTTTTATATTAATTTGCAAACTTTAGTCAAGTCAATGAAACTTTCCGCTGAATAATTAGTTTCAAATTTTTTTGTTGGAATTCCCAAAATGACTGAAACAAGTCACCTTCTTAATATCCAGATTGTTTTTTTGAAGGAAACTAACCACTACTCGCTATTGATCTCTTCTCTTGCAGCGAAGAATGGAATATATATTGATCTTGTTAAGGATGTTAGGGATGCTTTTGAGGAGTGCCGTTTGGTAAAGATCAATTGTGAAGGGATGCATGCAAGTGATTATAAGAAGATTGGAGCAAAGTTAATGGTTTGTGACCATGTGATCAACATGAATTTAATTAGCTTATTTTCCTTTTGGAAAACATTTCCAGTTCTATAACTAAAAGAATTCATCCTCTCACAAATTAGAAGCAGATACTTTTGAATCAGCAAGTAAATCCTTGCTGACACTGCTGCTTTGTTTACAGGAATTGGTTCCATGTGTTTTACTGTCTTTTGACAAGGAGCAGATACTGATGTGGAGGGGCAATGATTGGAAATCAAAGTTTAAAAAATCAGCCCCATCAGTTTCAAGACTTAATAAAGATGATTGTGGTGATTCATCTGATACAAGCAGTCCAGGTGCGCTTCTTTTGAGCTCCTTTTCTGCTTTATGTGTCAACTGCCTTAGTTGAGCATATGAAACCTTACAGTTTGATCATTTTGCTTAAAAGCAAGTGGCAAATGAATGGTTGAACAATAGCGTCTTTATTCATATTGATTTTTTTGGCCTCATATAAAGATGTCTTTCGAATTTGGTGATGTAGCAATTGTCTAAAGAATAGTACTATTATCATGTTTTGGGATTACTAACATCACAGAAAATTTTATATTTAACTTTTCACAGGTCATGTGGTTAGTAAATGTAATGACAACATCGACAAAAAGGAAGTATCTAGCTCAAGAATGTTGGAATTGTGGAAGCGTGCAATTGAGACTCAGAAAGCTTTGCTGTTGGATGCTACTGAACTGAGTCCGGATTCTCTTCTAGAAAGAGTTGAAGAATTTGAAGCCATTTCACAAGCAACTGAGCATTCTTATCCAGCCTTAATAGTCTCTGGCTTAGAAGGTACAGGTACTGATCTTCTTAATTCGGAATCCAAACTTCCAATTTATGATGATGATGATGATAAGGAAGAAGAAGCTGGCATGTCCAGTGACACAGAAGCAGATGATGAAATGTATGAATTCTATGACAATGATGCCAGTGAGGCAATTTAGAATCGTCAGCTAAGATACAACCGTATGCAAATAACCCATGCTTTTGAAGTTTGTGCTTCATTCCATCTGAAGTGGTGGACAACAAGATTCATGCTTTCTGTCGGCACTGATGGTTAATTGTAATTATCTTATCTTTAATGATATCATTTATTGACATTGTATTCATATTAATCAACAATAAAGATCTTTGGAGTACATGATTACCATTATATATATATATATATATTATGATGGATGATTAATGCATCTCAGATCACCGACAATACAGTGTCCCAGATTGGACCCCCATGCGTGAACGTGATCGAGCATCACATTCTTTAATGCAAGTTTGAAATCTTGGAATTCTGCCAACATATCATGGAGCCCATGCGAATGAGAACTGATGATATGCCTCTTGGGAAGTACCTGGATGCCATAGACAGCTTGTGTCTGTGAACAGGTCTAAGAAGGTAACCCGTTATGGTGCCAGCTGTCACGGCCTCACGCGATATGCCGAGCGTTTAAGGCAGGCAGGACCCTTACAAGTTACAAGCAGCCATGTGTAGCTGAATAATTAATAAAGGTTGCTATGTTAATTATTCCCCTCTTTTTAGCTCCTTTTGTCGGAGAGGAGGCACTCTCATTTTTGCCTAAAAAACACACAATCTGGAAAACATCACAAGATTCACAACTTGCAAAAAATAGGATTTCATTCCAATAAAATGACAACCACAATTTATAGAAACTCCCTTGCGTTCTTCTTTTCTTTCTTTTTATCACATTTTATGGCTTAGTTAAAGAAAGAAAATAAAAAGTATTCCAATCCTTCAATTTGTTTTCATCATAAACAAACAAAGGCTTACAACTCCAATAAAAAAGAGCAAGAGGTGAACTACAAAACAACATAAAATACGGGGTAACAATTAAACAAATATAGAGACTGAAACTTAGGACAACCGGGTAAGAGAGAGAGAGAGAGAGAGAGAGAGATTGCATCAATCAACAACACCAAAAAGATTTTTAAAAAAAAAAGAGAAAAAAAGACAGATGTATACTCAGATCAGATATGAATATGAATAATAGAATGGTTTAGGCAGCTGGTTTCTCCCACTTGAGGGGCTTGACCACCTCCCATGTGAAGTCAGAGTCATCCCGGCCAAAGTGTCCGTATGCCGCAGTCTTGAGGAACCGGCCATTGCCACCCCTCTTGAGGTCAAGGTTGATGGTGATCATTCCCGGCCTGAAGTCGAAAGTTCTCCTTCACAATCTTAAGGATCTCCTTGTCGGGGATGTTGCCAGTGCCATAGGTGTCAACAAACACGGAAAGAGGTTCTGGCACACCAATGGCATAGGACACTTGAACAAGGCAACGGCGAGCAAGCCCATTGGCAACAATGCTCTTGGCAGCTTGTCTCACAATGTAGGCACCACTGCGGTCGACCTTGGTGGGATCCTTGCCTGAGAAGGCACCACCACCATGGGCACCCCAGCCTCCATAAGTGTCAATAATGATCTTACGGCCAGTAAGTCCTGCATCACCATGAGGACCACCAATGACAAAGCGGCCTGATGGGTTGAGATGGAAGATGGTCTTCTCATCAAGGTACTGCTCTGGGATAACAGGCTTAATGACATGCTCTTTGAGGTCTGCGGCAATCTCATCATTGGTCACAGTCTCATCGTGCTGGGTGGAGATGAGGACAGTGTGGACACGGATGGGAACCATGGCGCCGTGTTCATTGCCGTATTCTACAGTCACCTGCGGCATCACAGAACAGATTAGATCTCAAAACAAAAACAAACAATTGTAGAAAGAGTTGGAAGGAATATGACTGTGACCATACCTGTGTCTTGCCATCAGGCCTCAACCAGGCACATGTCCCATTCTTCCGGACCTCAGTGAGGCGAGCACCGAGCTTGGTAGCAAGCACATGGCTGAGAGGCATCAGCTCAGGGGTCTCATCGGTAGCATATCCAAACATGTGTCCTTGATCACCAGCACCAATCTCCTCAGGGCGCTTAGTGAAGTGGCCATGGACACCCTGGGCAATATCAGGGGATTGCTGCTCAATGTTAACAAGCACTTTGCAGTTGTCAGCATCTAGACCAACATCATCAGAGACAAAGCCAATTTCCCGGCAGGTGTCACGGACGATCTTCTCATAGTCTACATTGGCCTTGGTGGTGATCTCACCAAATACCATAACCATGTTAGTCTTAGTGCAGGTCTCGCAGGCAACCTTGCTGTCAGGGTCCTGGGCAAGGCAAGCATCGAGCACGGCATCAGAGATCTGGTCACAGAGCTTGTCAGGGTGTCCCTCATTCACGGATTCAGAGGTGAACAGGAAGGAATCCATCTTCTTTGAGCTGAATAATAAGCAAAAGATCACATCCTATTATTACACCAAAATTAAGAAAATAAAGCAGATAATTTTGTATTATAAAGTGTCAATGGTCAAGTTCAAAGGCCAAATCTTTTATCTTCAAAGGTAGTTTTGGATGAAGAAAATGATGAGATTCTACTCAGTCATATGCAATAATATTTTGAATTATTTCAAATAAGAGTACGAATAACAAACTTCAGATCTATAGCCTCGAAAAAAAAATAGATATAAAAATTACATTACTAACAGATCAGGATCTACAACTCTATCACAGAACATCAGACATATCAACCACATTAAGCCTCACCTACATAACAAGACATGAGCACCAAAAATCTCAGAAAAAAAGATTAAATTTTCGAAAGAGAAAAAAAAAACATAAATCTTTGAAACAAAAGCCACCAAACCCTACCAGATCTACAACTTCCAACTTTAAAAAAAAACAGTTTCAAATCTGCAAATAAACATGACATTTCTTAAAAATCAAACCAGATCCAGCATAAAAAACTAACAAAATGAGATCTTCAAGCAAAAACCCCAAATCAATGAGCATCCAGATGCAGCTCACCGGAAACAACCTAAAAATCAAGAACCACCCGTGAAACAACCAGGACGAAGGATTAAAATCACAAGAACACCACACCACCAACAACAAAAATCTTGAGAGATCCAGCAACCCCTCACTAACCTTAGAACGTCGAAGGGAACGTAGATGCAAACGAATCCCTAGCGACTTCCGTGCACTCAATCACCGAATGCCCTGCTTTCACGGCTCTTTGAACCCGCCCAAAGCTCTCTATTTATAGACGAGATCCAGATCGAACGGCCTCCATATATTCTGATGATGAAACATAGACCGTTGGATCAGATGTCGGGAGGGAGTAAATGAAAGGCTCCAATCAGTTCAGATGAGGCCCACTTTCCCACTACCAACCCCTCATGGGCCCCACTTCGCTTATTAGAAAACCAATTGAAGTTCATTGGTTCCACGGTGTGGCTTCATCGGCTCATTCACTCCCATCATTTTATCCCACCATTTTTTTTTTTGGAAAAATTTCCTTTTTTTATATATATAAATTTAAAAAATATTAAAAATTAATATTTTTAATATTATCTAAATTTAATCAAAATTAATTTTACTTATTTTAAAATCAATTTTTATTTTTATTTATTTATTTACTCGTTGATTTCTTATCAAACACAATCTCTAAACTAATCCACACAAAAATAATGACAGCATTATAAAAAACATATATTTTTCACAACACGTGTTTTTTACATATATAATTTTTTTAGTAAATACAGACAAATCCACACAAAAATAATGACAGCATTATAAAAAATATATATTTTTCACAATATGTGTTTTTTATATATATAATTTTTTTTTAGTAAATATAGATAAATCATATATCGAGAGCTGGCACATGCACAAAAATCAATCATAAACTCAACAATATTTGCATCATTCTATACATGTCGAAGTTCACACAAATCAGAGAGACATGAACACTTTATAAAAGAGACCCAATATCAATGGACCAAATGGTCGTTACCATATACACAAAAATTTAAATTCAAAACTATTTAATTAAGTGACTCAAATTTTTACCACATTGGTCATTTCCTCTTTAAACCACACTAAATCAAATAAGTAATGCATCATAATTTTATAAAAAAATTAATTCAAATTTTGAACCAGACAAATTATTACAAAAAAAATTTTGAGCCCGCCAACTATTCTTTGGCCAGCCATTGGTCCTATTAAAAAAAAGTGTTTATGTGAAAATTATATTGTCCAAATTTAAAACCCACTCATTATAGTGATGATAATAAACCCTTTTATTGTGAGTACGAGCTTATAATCCAAATCTCATATCTACACAAAACCATGCATTCAATTCCTATCATAAAAATAAAAATAAAAATAAAAAACATTTTCAATCAATCTCTTGGAAATATTTTTGTTAAAAAAAGTCGATTAAAAAAATTTGAGTTGCGTTTATTTGCCTTTTCCAATAGAGTGGTTGGAACTTGGAACTCAAGTTGAGAAATGAGAATATATGACGTATATTTAAATAATTAGGAAGCCCTATTGTTAATATATTAATACTAATTAGTAGGTAAATGTAGCCTTCGTTTCACAATGACTAATTCCTATTGGTAGCTCTCACTCGTCCGGGTGCTGGTGCTGGTGCTGGTGCTGGTGCTGAACCAGGGGTTGGTGTGGTTGGTGTGGTTGGTCTGACGTCTGGTGAACTCAAAATATAAATATTTATATATATATATATATATATATTGGCTGCAGGAGTCATGCACTCTAAGACAAGGACAAGTTACCAAAGTCACCAATGTAGACTCATGCTAATTAGTAATAAACAACACCAACCCCTCATGTTGACACTTGACAGAAATCAAACCATGAAACCCCACCTTGGTGTTATTATTGCATAATGTGTTTTAGATGCCATGATTCACTCAGCCACATGCCATTTATTTGAATGATTTGGATGGATTAAGACGAGTTATTAGTCTAAATAAGATATTCTTTTTTAATTCTAATTTTCTGGTAAACAGAGTTGAATAATGCTTTTATTTTTTTATATATGGATGAAAACAGTCCAAATTGGGAGTTGAAAACAATTGAGGAACATGGACGGATAATAGGGGTAGATGCGTGAGGTTAAAATTGGAAATTTCATATGAACCAGTTATTCAACGGCTCAAGCTGAGCTTAGCCGAGCTTTGTGATGACGATCATCAATGGCTAGTGGCAACCAGCACTGATCCTCCACGCGGCGCTTCCATTGGAAGCCCTATCGGTGGCATCGGAGCTCCTTCAGTGGGGCCCACCCGTCGGTGAAGTGCAGATTTAATCACCTATAAAACAGGATCGGGCCCACTTGTTCAAAGATTTTAAACATGCCATGTGGCACTCGTTTATCGAGTCGGTTAAATGCTTAACTAGTCCTCATTAAAAAATAATTATATATCCAGCCAGATATTTCTCTTCACTGTGACCGAGTTTAATAATAATAATAATAATATATTAAACTATGAGAATCAAGTTTGAAGACTCAGTTTGGAGTTCTTTAGACACCGAAACAATACAAATGACCCAAGAGTGTTGGGGGTGCTCTATCTGTTTTTTATATTTTGTTTTGTTATTTGTTGTTTTTTATCAGTCTTCACAGCTAGTAAATTGAGTTATCTTATTGAATTTTTTTCTATTTTAATACTTATGATTTATAAATATATATATATATATATTAATAACTTAATAAAGTTAGTTAATTAACTGGTTGCAAGTGAGGTTGAAATTAGAATTTTGACTGTTGGCGACCATGGTTGGCATTATTATTATTATTATTATTTTTTTTGGGTGACTAGATAAGCCGCCATCAATCTGGATCTCTGATTGGTCCCGTGTGAGTTTCAGAGTATGTGCATCTCTTTGCTTTGATTTCCTGTTTGTACGTGTTGTGCTGTGGTGACTAACATATGACAACGTTAATGCATCTGGATTCATGACTCATGTTTCAGTTTCAGGCATGAGAAACTTGTGTCAATGCATTTATAGATTAATTGGTGTTTGAATTTTCCACGGAACTACTTATTACTTTGGGTGATGTTTTAAAATTGATGGATTGATACTTACCACTGTGATGCATGGTGGAGCCTCCATTCTGAAGCTGCTGCTGTAGCTGGTAGCATTGAAGCACAGCAGTGAATATGAGATTTTTGACCAAATTATATTTACTGTGATTGTGTGAGCTTTGCATACAGAATTTGAATGGACTGATGATTTGGTAAGCGTCTTTTTATTTTTTAAGCGCTGCCCAGCCCAACTGTGATGGTGGAATATAAACGGACGGACAAATGGGATAGCCCATGTTTTGGCTAAATTTAGATGGACAAATTCCAGCCTACCTAGCCCTTGTCAATTCGGATGGGTCTTAATTTATATTTTTTTATATTTTTTCATCTTATTAACACTAGGTTATTTGGTAAAATATTCATTTAGAGAAAATTTTGAGATCACTGTTTTTTTTAAAAATTTAAATATTTAGAGTTTTTGTCCTTATGCAGTTATTCTAGCTTTTAAATAAGAAAAAAGGACATAGAGGACAGACAGGCGACTTGAATGTAGTGATGGGAAGAAGTTGACCAGATGCTCCTTTGGGTTCTTTTCATTGTTCTATTTTCACTACACACAACATTAGAGAATCATGTGAAGTTTCAAGTTTCTCTTCACAATTGTTTTTTAGAAGAGACATGATTTAATGGTGAACAGATATATTTTAATGGTGAGTACTTGACAGATATTTATATTAATAAATTAAAATTTACAAAGTTACTTTTATTTTTATAATATTAAGTTTTGTTAAAACTTATATATAATTAAATATTTTATATCCTCTGTAATGTTCAGTTTTTCTTAAAAAAAAAAAGTTTCTGTACTCTCACATGAAAATCTGAGAATTTCCAACAAAATTTTTTAAAAAGATCAAGGAGGTAGGGAAAAAAACTATAACAAACTTACGGGTGAATTCAATTTTTGGTAGATTAGAAATAAGAAACAATAGATTCAAATTTATAATAAACTTGTGGATTAATTCAATTTATACTCTCATATGAAAATTAGAGAATTAACTTATTTTCAAGTATAGTCTGGAGTTTTTTTATCAAAGAACAGAGGAGACCAATGGGGCATCGACAGTCGAGGAGGCATGTGTTCAGCACATGGGCTAGTGCTTTTCAGTCTGGTTTTGGGATTTATCATCGGACTCTATTTTTTATTTTAGGTTGTCTTTGTTATTGGGTCATCTCACTCTATGTTTTTTTCATTTTATTGTTCTAATTTATATCACATCAAGTGGTCTGTTTTGATTTGGTGTTTACTGTAATTTATCTTTTGTTTTGATTTTTTTTAGTTGAAATGATTTATTCATTTTTTTTTAAAAAAAAAAAATTACAATAAATCATTTAATTTATTTTGAAGTGTAAGATGAGTTTGGGGGAAACAAAGTCTGAGCCTTATCAAACCCGATCATCGACTCATAATGATAGAGTTCGAATCCCGAGGCAAAGTCATTCACACCGATTTATCGACAAGCTTTTTGATCAGCGTCATCGAGACAAAACCCTCATCGGAGACGGCGGAGTAGAAGAAGAAGAAGAAGAAGAAGAGAGGGATGGGTGGTGTTGGCTTCGCAATGGGAGTTCTCGGTGGCCTTCTTCTCGCTCACGCCGCCTACGCCACCATCCAATGTATCCATCTTTCCTCTATTCTTCTCCGATGCGATCTGTTTCTAGGTTTTCTTTGCTTTTTAACAATCGCTTTGTTTTTTAGATCGTGGCATGCTGAAGATCGTGGAGGAGGAGTTCTCTGGACCTCCCATGAACGTATGTGATCTCAATTTGTGTTTTTTTTTTTAAATTAATTGTGTATTAGGTTTGTTGGTTTAGATTGGATCGATGATGTTTATATGAGGTTAGGGTTTGGTGGTGTAGGTCGTGGTGGAGCTTCTCATTGCTATGACCCTCTGTATGGTTGCTGGTCTTACCGTGCCTGGCAAATTCCTCTCCATACTACCTGATTCTGATGAAAACCGGTAATCCCTAATTTTGAACCCTTGCTTTGATTTGATAATTAGCGAGATTTTTTCCCTGTCAGTTTAGGTGTGGTTTCTGGTATGCGCTTGATGCATGATTGATGAATAGTTTGAAAGTTGTGTTCTTGGTATTGTCTGAGATTGCTCTGACCTTTTCTAGATTTGAGAATTATATCAATACAATGATTCTTTGATAAATTATTGATATTTAATTGTATGGCTCCTTTTGCTACATACACATGGAAGACTTTATTATCCCTGCTCTTCTTAATTTGCCATGGGATTTCTCTTTTGTTGCTGTGTTTGCTCTAAATTTGATGCAAAGTTTACCTAACTGGATAAGTAGAAAGATATTTGGTGATGGATCAATATGTGCTGCCTGAATAAAAAATTGAAAGCAGGTCAAGAGTGTCAACTGTGGTTACTTAGGCAATTTTTTGAGTTGTTTAATCTTTTGAGTTTATGTGGTCTGGTCTTACCATGGTTTTCAGGTTTAAATGCTAGATTTGGTACTTGGTTTTTCACAAATCCTCCTTTGCAATTCCTCTATATCTTTTATCCTTTGCCTTTTTACTCCTTTTGTATCATCTTTTGGGACCTCTTTTTTAATGTGGCTTTGTGCTTATAGAATCTAATTTTGCAAAGAATATAGAAGAGTATGAGAAACTTCCAGTGTTAGGCTTCCTTTTGAGGTTTCATTGAGCGCATCAGTGACATGTTATGTGCAAAATAAACAAGATACCATAAATGCCATTTGAGCCACCAATGCATTTTAGAAAAATTTCAATATTCATGGTCGCTGATCCTGTGATAAGAATTAAAGTATTTTTGGTAAGTAGAACTTAAAATTGTGCAAAGATGGCTGAGATGATGTGGCTACAGATAGACATTGTTACTTATTTTTGTCAAATTAACTGCTATATAGGCAAGCATTATACTGAAGTTAAGAATTCCATTTGAGCCAGATGTATTAGATACAGGACAACAAATGAAAGATATTCGCAATTTCTGTGATTTTTTTTTTTTGTAAGGTTGCATTACAATGTAGGGCTTCAATGTGACACTTAACTAAGACTTTCGTGTAAATGCAGGGTCGTTTCATTACCAGCTAACCTAGACTTTATGATCTTCAATCATCGAGGGAGAGTACTCCCATTTGATGCTGATTTGAAGTTTGAAGAAATAGAACATCTCTTTGTATTGAGACATCTTTTCTCTGTTATAAGCTCAGATTTATTGAAGGGAATAACACAGTGATTGACTGGTCTTTTCTTTTTATGTCTTAGTTCTTTTGATCTAAG
This sequence comes from Dioscorea cayenensis subsp. rotundata, assembly GCF_009730915.1. NCBI lineage: Eukaryota > Viridiplantae > Streptophyta > Magnoliopsida > Dioscoreales > Dioscoreaceae > Dioscorea > Dioscorea cayenensis. The sequence continues at coordinate 31,010,262 of NC_052489.1, read as the reverse complement.
ACTGTAATGCGCTAAGATTTACTTCAATAGCATTTTTTGGAGCTAATTTTGGTTGCCACTTGTTATCTGTTTGAAGCTATACTGAAGCAATTTTTCAGTGTAGTGGGCTCTTATTCCAGCGATTTTTTTCTTTTTTATTATTATTATTATTATTATTTTTCCAATTAATTTCAGCTACTCATTTGTAAAACTGGAAAGACACCAACCAAGATTTAAACCGGAAACCATAACGAGGAAGGTAATGTTTCACTGGGTACTTGTATTATCCATGCACCCACCCCTCACGGAATGGCTATTTTCTTGCAAAATAAATGAGGAAAAAAAATTAGGATAATAGACACCCTCTCATTCATTCTGCCCAGTAGGCTACCGGTCCTTTTATAATATTTAATTGTTTAAATAATTTAACAATATACATATATAAAAAAATTTCCATTAATAAAATAATATAATTTTAATATTGAAATGTAAATATATTTATTAACTGAAAACTCGGTTTAGTTCTATATATATATATATATTTTTTTCAAAGAGTTTCAAACAACCTAAATACAACCCTAACATTGTCACCTGCAATCAAACAGAGAATGGATGGTGATCAAGGTTACTAGAGTTCACAACACAACTTAACACACGCAGTCCGTTCAAACATAAGTTTTGAATGCCATTCAACAGTGACAAATAAAATGAAAATGTCTAAAAACTTATTTGGTCGTATTTTATATGAACGTTTTTAGATATTTACGAAGATTACAAGCAAAAATCCATGTCTTTTATAACAGAAAGTCTTAATATCGGCATCGTACACACAACACAAAATACTAGCAGCAGACCTTCAGATAGCCATCCTCTGTTCCAACAAGAAATAATCGAGAGTAAGGAAGGACACTAACGGTGGAAAGAAGCGAGAGGTTCTTCGTCCCCCTGTCAGCAGAATATAGAGTCTGAGGTAAAAGCCGGTGTTGCCCGCCCTGTAGAGAATGCATGAATAATCATCACAGAATGAATAATGAACCCTGTTAATCAAGAAAGTAAGTAGAAAATACCTCGTCTGTTAATCCGGAAAGGGATGTTAACCCAATCTTGTTTCTTGAAACTGAGATCACATCTTGGCCCCAGATGGAGAAGCTAGAGATACCATCCAAATGGCCTCTGAAAACATTTGATTGAGTTCCCAGGTTCCTGTCAAACAATTTCCAGTAAGAGGTTTTAGGCAATATGCCAATATTATGATCATATCAGGTTATACATTGGCTAAATGCTGTTAAAAGTGTATATGATAAACAGTTATGAAATGTTGGGTTCACTACAAATGCTTCTAATGAACAAACAAGATACATTTGCGACACCCATCACATAGATTGATACAACCCTACGGGGGAAAAAAGATGGCATGACTACTTCGGCCAACAAAGAGAAGAAAATAGCACCTTCGCAAGTCCCAAACTTGCAATGTTTTATCAAAAGAACTGGAGACAAGCAGATGATCCTCCGGGGCGGCCAGCTGCACATATAGAAAGGATTAATGCACACCAAAAGAGGACCACAGCGAATATATCATCATGCTTCACCATGCATACCTTGGTAATATAGCCATCATGTGCTCGCCAATTTGCAATAATACTTCCACTCCTTGCATCAAGCAACCGACAATGACCTGAACTTAACCCAACTGCCATCCAGGGTGGCGAGTGAATAGCTCCAGCATAATGATTTTCAGAACCACAAGAACAAATGGCTGATATTAGAGATGAAAATGATGACTCAGCTGGATCACTTTTCCAGAGATGCAGCTTTTGATCTCTAACAACATCAATGAACCTGCTTGCAGGAGAAAAAAAAAATCCAATTGAAAGGGCCTTGATGAGTCAAATTAGTTGGTATATCTGCACTTGCCGGACACTATTGACAGAGACAAATTTGAGCTGGTATTTACCTGATTGAGCCATTACCCATGCCAGCCACAAGTTTTTCATCAAAGTCAATGTGATGCATGCATGTGTACAAACTACCATTGAAGGCATTAGACAGTATTCCACCAGATAGAGTGTTGGGAGTCAGCATGTTGTTCGGCTCAGAGTTTAATTTTGCTGTGTGTAAAAAATTTGTAGATGCTTCAGAGTATGCTGCTATCAGCTTCCCCGTTTGACCATTCCATACATGAATAGTACCATCACAAGAAGCAACTCTTCCACTTACAGATAATACACAGACAGCATTTACGACCTATACAACATAGCAACTTGTTCATCATGATGGATAACAGATCTTAAAATATATACACAAACATATGTAAATATTTTGCATATGAAAACAAGAGAAAGAGCCAATTTTCAACTGTAATAGGATAACAAGAAACCAGTGACAAAACATATAACAACCATAAGCTAACAAATCAGAAGATAGACAACCAAATTATTCTTGCATATCCTGAGGGCAATGTAGCAGTTGATGGGAACAAACAGCACCTACCTGGGTAATATTAATAACAAATGCAATATAGAGAGCAGAATTATACATGGTTGTTTATCCACAATATCAAGAAAAGTTTATGTTTGCTCCCAGCTAAAGATAACTTGTATTTTCCAAGTTAAAATGTAAAGAAACAGTCAACCTCGCAGCCTTAAGAGTTCTGGGCCATTATAATTATGACATGAAAATGGTAGACTACAATTCACAAAAGGCAGGATCATCAGAACTCAAAAGCTGGTTGCAAAACCATATTAGTCCATAACCAATCAGTTATGACGCTATGATGCTCTGCAGTCATAAGAAGCTCACATAAGTTGACTGCAAAACAAAAAGGTTGTGATACCATACGACACTAATGCTTCGTTATAGTTGTCAATAAAGGGCTGGGCTTTAAAATCCTGAATCAGGCTTTGCCAATGTTGTCAAGGGCGCAAGGAGCATCCGAGGCGCTAGGACCCTCCTATCGCCAGAGGCGCAAGGCGCAAAAAAAACAAGTGCCTAAACGTAAGGCGCACACACATAAAGAATATATATATATGGTATATGATAGAGTCATAGATAAATAGAAATCTTAAAGCCTTAAACTCTAATATTAACAAACTTGTATTATCTTAAAGTCAAAATTCTATTTGTAAAATCATAAGCAGCTAATAATCATCATCATTAATGTCAAACTCTAAATTCATGTTTTCATCTTCTTTTCCTTGTTCAGAATCACAGCCATCTATGAGGATCTGTATAAAATAGTGAAATATTTATTGCTTAGTTATTAGATTCTATTCTTTTCATAGACTTAGAGATTTTTCAATTACCAATGCCTACTAAACTGTGGATCTTTTAAATAATAGAAAACCAACAATTTTTCCAATCAACCGGCCTTTTTTTTCTCCTTGGACTTCAAAAAATGGCGTAAAAAAGCCTTGCCTGACTTAAAAACGCCTTGCCTAGTCCCTTAGAGGCGCTAAGGAGGTTTAGCACTGCGCCTAGGGGCCTAGGGCGCCTAGGCGCCCTTAACAACACTGAGCTTTGGAATAGCAGATATGCTTATTTCTAATGCACAACAAAAATTTAATTTACCGATAATTGTGGTCTATCCACTCTCACAGAAAGAAAGAAAGAAAGTAGGCATAAAAAAAAGCATTGTGGCACACTAACCTCATCATGACCGTAATAACCAGATATGCAGTTCATTCTTGATAATTCCCACTTTTGAACACTTCCCTTGAAACCTGGACCAACCCCTCCAGTATATATAGTGCACTCATCATGACATATGGCTACAGATCTCAGAACCCCAGGGTGTGCACGGGCTGAGTGAATAACCGATGCTTTAATTTTCCACGTGAGCTCATCTTTTTGACCCCCAGTCCGGCCAAGAAAATCGGATGCATCTGGAGTGGAAGCTGGACCAGTGAACCAATGCCAAGCCTCATAGTTTGCAAAACTTGATGTCCCCATATGCCGAGGTTCGCTTCCTTGCTTTGAATTGATTAAATTCCTGCTACATCTAACACCTTGTGATTGTGGTATGGACCAACCAACCCCATTAAGCAGCAGTTTTGCGGAATTGTATTCTGACGGATGATACTTGGAAAGACTGAGCTTTGGGGAGTCCATTATTTCAAAACTGCCTCTCGAAGATTCCCCAGCAGCATTCCACTGAAGACAAGGGATGTGGAAGAAATAGTAAGAGCTAGAGTGCAACACAATCGAGATGCAAAGACTTACTGTGTCGGGAGAACTTCAAAAAAAGGTTTTGGATCAAGTTGATACATAAATTTGGTCTTGAGAAGTTGGAAAAAGAATGTCTTACCTTCCAGTTGTAGCGCCGCTCGAGCATTTGCTCCAAAATTAGCCATGTGAAACAACCTTGACGAAGTTTCTCTATACCAATAAGAGCAGCCAGCCGAGGATACAAGAGTACCCTGCAGAAACCTAAGCAGCTCTGTTAGGGTATTTAAAGCATCACAAAACAATCTAAAGCAAAACACATACTAGCTATAAAGATTTAGAAGATTCATGCACATACACGAGATCTATTCTGTTCTCTATACAGGCATCTTCATCTAACTTCGATCGGGCGAGTTTTAAGTTCCTTCCAATAGAATTAGGTGCAGAGACAGATCTCTGAGAAAAGGCTAGCTCATCAAATAGATCCTTGAGTTGTGGCAGGACAAATGAAGCAGTCAAATCTTGTCCAATCCTTTGACAGAGTACAATAAGTGAATTTGCAGCAACCTGAAACAAGGCAGAAACTTTCAAAAATTAATTGAGTCATTAAGACAGAAGAGAAGCCAGTAAGGCACCTTCTAAAACTTGATATTTAACATAAATAATATTCAAATAAAATCTAGGTGGTGGAGAGTATTACCTTAGTCACAAAGAGATCCAAATGAGTCTGCATAAGAAGATTAACATGGAGGAATGCCTGATCCTGTAAAATCTTAGCACTTCCAGAGTTATCAACTGAAAGAAGACTTATGAACTATCTGATAGATAACACACTCTTTTGAGAACTTAAAAGTTAAGTCTTTGGGCACAGAAAAGTTGAAGCTTTCTTTGGAGAGACATGCCTCAACCAATGGACTTTTAAGGCAAAAACCTGATAAATAATGAACAGTTCAAATAAGAAATAACTAGAATTTCTTATACCTGAATCAGCTCCTTGACGACCACCTGAGAGGGCAAGAAGGATAAGAGACCATCTAAAGTAGATAAACAACCAATCAGAGCTAGGGAATTCCAGCTTTGCACAGGCTCAGGCTTACTGACGTGAGAAATATCCATACAAGAGAGAACCACGTTCCTTAGAAGGGGAAGAAGGTGCTTGATTATAAAGTTTCCACCAAGAAGACCACCTAGCATGAAAGAACTAGCAGCAGTTAAAATTATGGCTCCCAAACTTCTAAAAGTAATTTAATAAATGCACCACAGTGATACCAATTCTAACCAGGGCTTCAACTGCATCAGCACAACATTCTTTCCCAAAAGAGTAGATCAGTGGCAGGATGGTCTGACAAGATTTTTTATGTTTAGTACAAAACTCACTACCGGCAAGAAGGGGTTAGATATCCAATAAATTTTTAGGAAATCATTGAGCAAAAGCTTACTTGATGGACAGATATGGGAAAGCCAAGTTCCTCACAGGAACCAATCAATGCCACAGAAGCAGCAGAAGTGGAGATCTTGTCTGGGGATCTTATTAAGTTAGAAATTACTAATGGATGCATCTTTTCCAGATAAATTTGTTTCCCTAATCGATTCCATAAATCCCGTATGAAAGAATCTTGAAGGAGAGAAACTTTCAGATGTGAGTATTCCAATACCTGCAGTAGACAACATACTGAAAGAAGTTAGGGCTCAGGTTATAGACACTTCCACAAATTTCACAAATACAATGCATGCAGAAGATGAAACAACACACAAAGGGTTTTCCAAGAATAGTCTTCTTAGGTTCTTCTTAACTGGCCTGTAATATCTTCTGAATGGCGGGCAAGATTAGTGCTACTATTGCTCTAGAGCTTAAGCACCTCAAAAGCTCTTTCAGTAGAAACAATGCTGATTCTGCTTCAACATCTGAAGAAGATGACATGATGAGCGACAAACAGTAAGGGGCACACATTTCTGCAGTAAATGCTCCCATTACTTTCAATCCTCCTTTATTTGCAATTTTTGCAGCATACTGAATGCGAGATTCAGGTTTAGCAATGAGTTGAAGGGGCGCAAGAAAGAGATATGCAGATCTGATGCTGGGAGGGAAGTACTGTGATTCCAACAAACATTTAGCCGATGGTCTCCTATAAAGAAAGAAATAACTGAGTAACCATCATGAAACAAGGAAAACAGTTCTTCTCAGAATAGGGAAGTGCGTCCAACTTCCAACAATGACCAACAATAGGTCAGTTAATGTCACTACACATTTTCTTATCACGTTAGAAAGAGAGAACTCATGAATCATTTATGTGTACATAATGATGTCACTTTACCTTGTCCAGTCCTTCTGTATACATTGTTCAACAAGAAGCACAACATGAGGAGGAAGTTCCTGTAGCAACCCTGGTAGAACACCATTTTCTTTGTATGCAGCAATCGAAATAGGATCAAACAGAGGTTTCTTCAAGTAAAATTCAGCAAGTAAACACCCAACAGAAAATATGTCATCTGCAAGCATTTCAGAAGAGATGCCCAAAGACGATGAACTATGCTTCCAGCGCAACAACTCCTGAAAACCCGTGGGACCACTATCATCAACCTCTAAATAATCAATAAGGTTGCCCAGGACCATATAAGGTGTTGGGATGTCACTGCCAGGCTGTGCCAAAGTGTCTTTTTCAAGTTTATGATTCTTTGCAAGTTTTAAGGATGGAAGATTATCGTACCTATAGATTGGATTCAAATAGCCTGCATACTCACAAAATAAAGTTGCTCCCTCCAAACTTTCCAACCAACTATTTTCTGAAATGGAATGTTCCTTTGGAAGAGTTTGTGAGGAACCATAAATACATGAACTAGAGCTTTCCTTGCTTTTATAATATCGAGAAGTGACAACTTGGCGCATGGGATGTGGCTTAGTAAACAACTGCCGACGACCCATTGACTTAGGAATCAAAGGATCAGATGCAGGAAGCATTACATTCTTCGCTTCAATGGATGCTTGGCCGGAAAGCTTGTAACCAAAAGTTATGTCAATCCAGTGATGTAGATTTTTGGACACGCGCTCACTTTCTAAAGCATCTCGATGCAACAAAATAAACTCTTCAGGAGATTTCGCCCAAGATGGTACAGCCAAATCACTCATTCCGGAATGAAGAGAGAAGAAAATTCGAGAATCACTGTAAAACTCAGGAATGCATTCATCTGGAGTCCATTGATAAAGCCTCTGCATGTTTGATGGATATTCATTAGGTTCATAAACAGAACGAACAGCAGAGCGAAGAATTCGTAGAGGTAATCTTCTTGCTTTGTAGCTGCAGACTGCTAGCTCTGAAAGACATTCATCAGAAACATGATGGGGAATTTCTGAAGTTGAATATGTGAAATCCAATTGTTCATCACCTTTGGCCAACCTCCATTTGCTTTTTTTAAGATCCCTCCAACCAATATCAGAACTTTCATCAGGTTTTACACTGAAGTCTGTGACCCAAGGCATTACTGTATGAAATGCATGGTCACCCCACCTTCTCCCAGCCAATCTATTTAAAACCAAAAGATATTCATAGTTGCTCAGTTCACCGGTATACCACCGTTTGAAATCAGAATGCCAATGTATACAAGCTGAAAGTTTCAGATCAGCGTATATAGTTTGACAAGGGCAATCTTCCATGCAACAGTATGTCTTTAAGGAAGAACATGAAGAAACTTTTGAACTCAAATTATTCCTCATGGTATGCATATCAACAATGCTTAGCCAAACCCAAGACGAATCAGTCAACATTACGTTGGAAGGGCATATGTTGCCATGAGCAATACCCTGACTGTGGATATGATGTAGAGCTGAGACTATCTGGTAGATTAAGAATCTTGCATGCCATTCAGACTCCAATGCCTTTGGGCTATAGTGAAGAATGCCTTCCATAGAGTAAGGAGCTTTAGGATGCAATAAATAACTATAACCAGGTGTTTTGAGAAAACCTAAAATTGGGGTGATATTAGGATGTCTCACAGATCCAGGAATCCTGCTCTCACAAAATGCAGGACATCCAACTAAATTTAGAAAATCCAAACCATACCGCCCAGCCACTTTTCCTTCAACAAGGAGATTTAGTGATGACATGACTTGGTCCTCAATCAAGCAAGATTCGTATTTCTTCAAAAGATCTTCAATTGCGGAAAAAGAACCTCTGCAAATGGATGCAAATGGAGACAAAGTTGCTGTCATCCTCATCCCTAACAATGAAAATATTTCATGAAAACTGATGCTGGGATTTTCAAGAATCAGCGCCAGAAGCTCTCTAGCACATTTCAAGGAATAAATGGAATCATTCTCCAATGAAGATGGCATGTCATTACCTGAAGTCCCGACATCATCTTGGTTTTGGCATCCACCATTTTCAGATGAAGTTGATTGATCTTCACCATTTGCTGCAACCCCCCTGTCAATATTTACAGAATTGATGTTAATGTGTGAAGTTTGAAATAAGACATACGCTCAGTAGATGTAATTATTTGACTTTGGCATATTAAACATAAAGTTAGCTAGAAGGAAGGGAAAAAAACAAAGAGAACATAATTATATCTAAATCGCCAGAGAAACACCTTTCCTCCGTATCAACTGATACTGCTAGTACAAATTGAGTAGAAATCTTCTCACTGCAAGTTTTTCATCAGGAATAGCACGTTACCAGGTTTGTATCAGGGAAAAATGAATAATTTATAGAAAAGAGAAAATGCACAGAGGAAACACATTAAGAAGAAGTGAAGATATTTGATTTACCTGCCTATATTGTCCGCTGCCACAGCCGAGCAGATCTGAAGTGAGTGGTAAAATATTATTCTCCAAAACTCACAGTGTTGGACATTAATTGGTGCACTTCATAAGACGAAAGTGAGATGGGTCCGTGACAAAACTAGTGGGATCAAGACAAGGCCCAAACCAACACAGAATGGAATAGGACACTCAATACCATAAGAAGTTTAATAATCATATTCATTATGTGTGGAAGAATTCAATAATGAAAAAAGATTCAGAAGATAAGCCAAACATTCAGGAAATAATTTTAGAGAGATAATTAAGACATGTTTGTAACTCACTACTGTGCAGAATATCCAGCATTTCAAACATTAGATCAAGCACATTACTGGAAAATTAATGAAACGATTATTTGATATTTCCAGGAAGTATCAATCACCGCAGTATGGTTGGATTATTTCCATACTCCTGCTTTGGAATTATTCCCTCCCAAAACTAGAACTTTCAACTTACTGGTTTCTCAAACCTCTCTATTCTTAGAGAATAATGGCAATAGATGGAAACAAGAAAACTCCTCACCTTTGAAGATAATTGAGAAAAAAAAATAGAAATAATTCAAAAAAGAGAAAGAAAAAAACAAACTTTGGAGAGACGAATGGTGATTGTGGATCAAGGGGACAAGCTAGTGATGAAAGTAAAGGAAAATGACATTTAATCAATGCATTCTAATTCCTTTACTCATCTTCAAAAGCAAATAAACAAAGAGAAACCAATTCACATGAATCCCAACACTCGCAAAAGAACCCAAATTCAAAGAAACAGAACAGTATGATAGAGTGGGGGTATTGGGAGAAAACCTGGATGACGGCGGAGGAGCCGAAGGGGAGGGCAGAGTCGGAGATGCTGTATCGGAATAGCACATCGGAGGAGAAATCGGCCTCGATGCGGCGCTGCAAGCATTCGAAGCAAGGCATCGCCCCCTCCATCGCATTCCCGCGAGGTTATCGATGGAGCACCCTTTCCATAAGAACAGCCTTCAGATTTATAGGTCTAGTAGTGATTACGTTTTATTAAATAAAATTAAAAATAGATTAAAGCTAATTTAAAATAAAACCAAATTAATTCTTAGTTTGCACTAATTTTTTTTTTTATTTATTTAGGAACAGAAAGTGAGAATGTTAAAAATTAAAAGTTTATTTTATTTTACTTTTTGTGATTCTGTGAATGACATAATAGTGGCTGTACCAATGACTTGTGTGAAGATCTTGTATGTGTGGTAAGTTAACTTTCATAGGTTCACATGTCCTTTTTCGAAAACTATGTTTTAAGAAAGGAAAGTTTTTTTTTAAATTTATTGAAAAAAAGGAAAATATTGAGTGATAATTCTCTAAACAGAATATTATATTTTTTTTTTAAAAAAAATCTACAAACATAAATGTGAATATTTCTTCTTTTGACATGTTGCAGCTGACTTTGAAACTCGCCCTCTTCGTTTGTTGATTTGGAGGAGCAAAATTTTTATATACTTATATTTTTAAAATCAAATAAATTTTAAAAAATCAATAAAATTTTGGGAATAGCACTTTAATCCTCCCACCTCTGTTCCTCTCTGGCTTTATCATTTGTAGTCATCTTTTTCATTTCTAATGGATGTTTTGTTTCTCTTCTCGGTATTTTTTTTGTACTCTTTGTTTTATTATGTGTAATTAATTTTTTTCTTTATTTATTTTGTTTGTTCCTATATCTTTTATTTCATGGTCAGTTGTTGTACTTGTCGTTTCACTTTTATTTAATTGTAGTTTATCCATTTAAAAAAATTAATAAAATTTAAAACTTAAAAAAAAATATGTAAATAATTATTTGAAGTAAACAATTGATTATTAAGATTCTAATCCTTAAAGATATCTAGATGCTTAGAATTATTAAATATTTTTAATTATATACTTCATTTTGTTTTAGAATGTATATAAATCACATTTAAACAAAGAAGGATCACACCCTTCAATTCTTAGGGCCGTGGGTGTTGCCCCCCTTGAAGAATGCTAGGCCTATGCTTTCCCCTTGACAAGAGTTTGCTGGTATCTTGACGGTAACTTGGCTCACTTGGTCATATTTGTTGTGTCAAACCAACGAATCAGGTTTGAGTAAACATACTATATATATATATATTAATCTTAAAAACATATGTTTACTGAATGAGATGGTAATGAGATGATTCCCACTTTCCGTTAATGTATTTTAACAAGGCTGAGCCTAGAGGTGTGAGACAAGGGGACCCCATCTCTCCGCTTCTCTTCTTACTAGTCACCCAGAATCTTTCAGCTATCCTTAACCATGCTCTTCATCTTAATTTTTTACCTGGCTTTGATTCTAGTCTCACCCGTAACTTCAATCATCTCATGTTCGCTGATGATCTTATCCTCATCACTAAAGCCTCTAGACAAGCTGCTCGTAACACCTTATTTTGTATTAATATGTATTCAAATATCACTGGGCAAATGCCTAACCTCAGTAAATCGGCCATCTATCTTCCCAGTTGGTTCAATAAAAGGGTTTCTAAGTCCATTGCTTCCATTCTTGGCATTAATATTGGTAGTTTCCCCTTTACTTATTTGGGAGCTCCTATATCCCCTCACCGTATTACTGTTAGACAACTTAGTCCACTGGTTTCTAAAACCGCTACTTCCATTGGAGCCTGGAACCACGCTCATATCTCCCAAGCTGGTAGAGTTGTCCTTCTCAATTCTTGCATCTTTTCTCTTCCAGTTTATCTCCTATCCATTTTTTATATTCCTGACTCTATCCTGGAATCCTTATCCAAGTTGGCCCGCAATTTCCTTTGGGGTAGGCATGGCAAGAATCATGGTTTCCATTCAATTGGATGGCGAACGGTTACTCTATCTAAATCTGAGGGGGGCCTGGGCCTCCGCAACCTTAGAAATGCCAGAATTGCTCTCCTTGCCAAACATGTTTTTTCAATTATTAACAAGGATGATAAACTCTGGGTCTCTATATTCCTTCACAAGTATAGAAGTTGGACTATCTGGGGCAACGCCATGCATTCTAATGTTTCTGCTTTTCATAAAGACATTATCAAAACTGTGAATTGCATCAAACCTAATCTCCATCTCCAGATTTGTAATCCCAGCTTGACTAATGTGTGGGATGATCCCTGGATCCTGGATCTTCCCCTGAGTCGCAAGCCCACTTTTATTAATATGGACATTATTGACAACATTTCTATCAACTCTTTTATTCTTAATGCTTCCTTCAATATTTCAAATTGTTCTGAATTGTTTGGCAATAACCTGACTCATGTGATTTTAAACAACACAAGCTTTGATAATGTTGCATCTAATGAGTGGGTTTGGCGCCCCATCTCCTCTAAGGCCTCTACTGTGGCTGCAATTTATGAACATCTTAATTCTGATGGCCCTTCTACTGATGCTTGGGTTGGTTGGCGCCTCATCTGGAAGCTTAGGGTTACTCCTCGCACCAAGATCTTTATTTGGAAATTGGCTCATGGCAAGCTCCCTACGGGTGACTATCTATACAACATCAATATTGGGCCTGCTACCACTTGCCACTTCTGTGGTCTCTCTTCGGAGACTGCGAATCATCTTATTTGGCATTGCCGTTGGGCGATTATGTGTTGGGACACTATTTTCAATTGGCTGGGGTTGAGCAACTCATTTTTTGATCATCTTAGCAATGGCTCTTGGTTAACTTGTAATTTTAAATGTGTCTTTAATTCCGATTTTGTCAGGGCCTTGATTGCTTCGGTGGCTTTGCGTATTTGGACCGCCAGATGCTTCTTTATCTTCCATCAGACCCCTCCAAACTTTAATCAAATTCCATCTAAAGCCTGGGCTGATACTTATGCTTTTTTCTCAGTTCATGATCTCTTTGGCAGGAATTTTTCAAGTCCTTCTCATCCGCCTCATTTCTCTCTTATGGTGTATACTGATGCTTCTTGGGATCCTTTTTCAGGTAAGTCTGGTTTTGGGTTTCTTATCCTCACTAACCGAAATCTTATTCTTCTTGCAGGTGCGGCTGGCAGTGTTTGCTCTTCTCCCCTTGAAGCTGAGCTTCGCGCCATTCTTCTTGCTACTGAACATTGCCATTTAAATGGTTGGACTCCCTGTAAACTCTTCTCCGATTGCCGGTGTGCCATTCAGATGATCATCGATACTTGCAACACCACTGCCTGGAGATTCACTGACCTCATTCATGCCATTAAGGACATTACCTTTCTTTGGCCTGATTTCTCTTGGGAGCACATTGATCGCGATTTCAACACCTTTGCTGACTGCTTAGCCCATTTTGGCAGATCGAATCCTGCCCTATCTCTTTTTGCGCAAGGCCGTGATCGGCCAAGATGGATCGAAGACCTTTGCTCTTCTCTTAATTTCTCTTTTTAACTTGTTTGTTTTTTTCCTTCTTCTGCAGCTACTTGTAGCTCCTTTTTGCAAAAAAAAACAAGGCTGAGCCTTGATGACTTGGAATGGGTTAATCTTGTATTAATTTTAGGCTACTGCAGTTATTCGAAAATCTGAAGGTGCAGGTGTACTGAGTGTTGCAAATCCAGTTTAATCTCATATCGCTTAATTGAGGGAGAATCCATGAATATATATATATATATATGAGAGAAACAACCCCACCCTATTTTTATTGTGTGGATCGTTGTATCATGACCAACTACTATGCTTATTAAGTTTTTACATCCAATTTTCCTAATTTCATGCCTCAATAAACATTGGTACATACTATGCCATAGCAAAGAGTTAGTGTTAAAATTTATGACAGTCAAAATCTTCAAATTTAATGACCAAATAAAAGCTAAAGAAACTTTGTTATTTTAAGCAGGATGATCAGTTCAAGCACCCTAGCAAAACATACTTTTGTTCAAAAGTGCACAAAAAACTGCTCTGATTGCAGCGACACAGAGAATCTTAAAAACATTCTACAGAGTTTAGCTCAACTCCGATTATGACTAAATCTGGATAAATCACTCCTATGCTTGGCCTTTCACTTGGCAAAACAGAAAAACTGCAAACTCAACAATGAATAATACGACGAATGGAATATGATTTATGCGGCAGACATGATGCAGTCTATAGCTTCCTTGCAAATTCCAGTCATTGTAGCCTCTGGTCCATAAACCTACCATAAATATAAGACAATTAAGATGTTAGAAAGAACAATAAAAAAAAAGGAGGGTGTGAAAACCGGCTTTGTTACCTCAAGGGGAACACCAAGCTCCTGACCCAAAGCTCGCATTTTTGCCAAACCGGTCTGATAGTTTGGACCGCCTCTGCGGACATAAATGTACATCCTTGAGGCCTTTAACTTGGCTGCCTGCAGACATAGATAAAAAGATATACATGAGCATATAGAAGGCACTCAATGATCTTAAAAAAACAGGTTTGCAGATCAGATCAACCCAACCTTCTCTCTGAGGGCCCTAATAATTCCATTAAATGTGGCAGCAACATCGGTGAAGTTAGCTATCCCTCCTCCAATAAGAAGTGCTCTCTTACGACCATCAGGATCAGCAGTAGCACACTGCACCAGAGGAAAGATAATTTAGATTCCAAAGTTTTAAGATGACTTATCCCTGATTTGAAAGTTGACCAGAAGAAGAGGGGAGGATAAGTTCTAACATCAAGAACAACTCTGGCATACTGCAAGACCTCCTCTTCCTTTGGCGCACCACTATATTCAGCATAGTTTCCAAGCTCAGATGCATAACCCAGATCTCCAACCTGGTTAACAATAACAAGATTAGAACATAAAATCTTGTGCTCCAGCCTCCAGGAGAACTAATCTTTCCCTATTCTTCCAAAGAATTGCCAATGGTCATTACGACTTGCTAATTTCAACTAGGATAAGAATAATAGCTCTACAGATATCTTTGCCCAAAGGGGGAAAAAACTTATGCGCAAAAAGACATTAGTCCTAAAAAAGAAGTAAACTTACTGTATCTGCATATATGACACTAGCCCCACCTCCAGCCACCATGGTCCATATACGTCCCTTAGGGTTTAAAACTGTGAACTTCAAGGACGCAGTTGTCTGTAATCAAGGAAGGTGAAGAACATCAAACAATTGAACTCAGCAGAATTCAAATTTGAAGTACCACCATTTATGGTGTGTACATTATTGACCAATGCCATACATGCCATCAGTGTCATATGCATTTAAATTTTACATCTTTATCTATGTGCCTAAAATCTATTGATAGAAGAACAGAGTATAATAGCTCAACGATTAAATTTTTATTATACATTTCCAAGTAAACTAATCGAGTACACCACTAGAGTTACCTTCTCGTCCAATCCATGAATAAATGCTTCTGTGGGAGTCATGACCCTGCCAAAGGGAAGAGGAAATTCAACACTCCCCCACCTGCATATCATAAGACAAGTGATTTTAAATTCACATATCCTTGGATTGGAAGAAGAAATCTTGATAAGTCATCACAAAGTTTGGAATTACTTCTTGAAGTTTTTGAAGGCTGCTGTGTCATCTAATTCTCCACGCATATCCAGCGGGTATGGCTCTCCATTCACCAGTGTGAATGGGTTCATCTCAAGAAAACTGAAGTCCAAATCTGTGATTGATGCATTCAATTGAATTTAATTAAACAGGATTATTTAATTATGAACTATCAAAGCAGGCACAATACAAGTGTAGAATGAGAAGTTTATAGCATTAGTTTTGATGTCCTAAAGACATATATAGCACCCACAGACACATGCATCATAAAGAGTAAAATGCAGCTGTTTACATATTTGCAGCATTTCAGAAGAAAAAATTGTAACACTATTTCCTCAGTTCTTGGCAGAAGTGGGACCATGGAAATGCATCTTAGTGTACCTTGGAACACAGCAAAGACACCTCTTATGAAGTCTCCGATTTTCTCTCTCACCTAGTCCAACAGAAAAAGAGGCAATTCAGAGAAATAAATGCATGGAAGGTTGTACGCCATGATGCAACATAGCAACCGATATTTACTATAACTGTGACCCACCTCTAAAGGAAGGGTTGCAATCAACGGAGCACATGCCTCGGATGTCAAGGGCTTCTCAGTTGGGAGGAATATGGTCTTAACCTGCAAGACAATAAATTCATACATGAAACAAAAGACCAAAACGTCAAAGCTATGGCCAACATACAAACTATGGTTATTTTTCGGCTATACCTTGTCCCAGTTCTCCTCAATCTCAATTCCACCACACTCAGAGAAGCTGATGGTGCAGCCAAGCCTCTCAGATAAAATTGAGAGATAGTACTCCTGCTCATGAGGGACAAATGGCTCGACTATAAATGTGGTAATGGGAGCCTTGCATCCTCCCATCTCAACCTACATGCAAAATAGAATAAACATTGCTTTACTCCAAATAGATCCACAGGCCATTAAAGAAAAGATAGGAAAAAAGAGAAAATGCAGCTAAAGTTGACTCCTTGATCACCTCTACTCCAAGTCTCTCTTTCACAAACTGGGCCACCTGAGCCATATCCAGATTAAGGGCCACCAAACCACTCTTCCCTCGCTTCCCGAATAGCATATCAGGCTTCACAACCAACTTGTTAGATGATAGCCATGGTTCCGCATTTACCAATTCGGCGATGTCGGTTGATTCCGTGATCTTTTGATGTTGGAAAAAAAGAAAAATATATATGTAAACTATACTAGATAAACAAAAAGGCAAACTTTCAACAGAGCAATCTCTATTCACATGGATGAATGCTTAAATGAGAGAGCACATGAAATTTCAATATACTACAAATGCAACTCCGCTGACATATGTATATAAACATAGATTGAAATATATGACATCCATATTTGCCTAAAATCAAATAAACTTTTTTTTTATGATATATTAAAAAAAAAGAGTAAGGTTACTAATCAATAGCAAGCAAAAAAGATCAAATGGAATGAAAAAGGTATAATATTTTCTTTTTTCTTTTTTCTTTTTCAAATTGAAAAGCTTTGGATAAAAAATTCCACCAATCAGTAAAAATGAACGCTTTAAATAACACCAGATCAAGAAGCAAAATCCACCAACAACCATCCATAGATCCATGGTCCAAGCTTAAACACTTAAAAGAATGGAGAATGCTAGACAGGAAGGGAAGGGAAGATGGAATGATTACCTGGGCGGAGAGGATCTGAAGGTCGATCCCAGCGAGGCGCTTGAGGTGCTCCTTGAGGAGGCGCTTGGAATCGTACTCACGGATCTTCTTGCGAGCCATGGACGATCCTTGGAACCTTGCTGAAGCTGTGAATGGATTGAAGAGAGAAAGAATGAGGTGGTGTTAACCAAGGTCCAAGAGAAGCACGGAAAGGTAGGCGGGATGTGGGGGGTTGTTGAGCAGTGAGGAGGAGATGGATGGATTGGTGTCTTGTCTTCCCTTCCCTTCCCTTCCCTTCTACTCTAAAACAAAGGGATGACAACCACCAACCAATGACCATCTGACCGTTCAATCTTCATCATCACTTCCAAGATCAGATCTAACTTCCTTTCTTTTTTTTTAATTCTTATCTTTTTATTTTTAAATAAAATTTTTAAAGCACCTTTGGGTTTTAAAATAAAAAGTTTTCAAAGGCTATTTTTTATTTTGTTATTATTTATTAATATTGTTTTTATGGTGAGAATAAAAATGGCCCTAGTTTGTTGAAATTGATGGTGAGCTATAACTTGAATGCATATTTAATTCTAATTTGTTCTAACCAATCACCATTAATTGTGGTTTTTTTTTTCAATGTCTGCAGTTCCACAAACAAAAATAACTCAAGTTTGAGTACTCAATCAACATTGTTGAGCATAATATCGAGTTTTTAGGGGTTCTAAAAGTGAGCATAAATATTTTTTTTTAAACTAATAACAAAAATCAATCTAATCCTGATGAGCCATGAGTAATTGAAGTCTTTTTACACTCTTTGGTTTGTCTTTAACCTCTCATTTTGTTTATGTGCATCTCCCCGTAATCTATGGTGGACTTTTTTTCTCACTAATTTTTTTTCATTTTCATGTGATTTTGTAACTGTTATTTTTTCATTAGGATATGGTATTATGTTCTTGAAAAACTAATAACCAAACTCAAGCTATGTTAAAACAAATTATTTGATATGAAAAAGGCATAGGGGATGGATATTTGTTGTAATTTTTTTCAGAGAAAAAAAAAGTAAAATTAATAAAATAAACAATGTCAAAAATTTTTGGACTCGTGATAATAAGAATTTTGTTGTTTGTAATTTTTTTATTATTTGATAAAAGGAAAATTACTGTTGATCCCTCAAGAATTTCAAAACTTCCCAAATAGCCCCTGTGAGTTTTGAATACCTCAGACAACCCTTCCTTTATTGTTTCACTTCTTTTTTACCCCCTGCAGGTCACTAGAACTAATTCCATGTTATAAAACTCCATCCTTGCCCTTAAAAATGGTGGGAAAACAATCGCCCAATCACATCATGTTAAACCTTTTTGCATACATTTTTACATTCTTTTTGGTTTTTTGTTTAAACAGAAATGTTTCCGTTTAAATTTATCAAGTTTCTGTTTAAAATGTTATGTCTCTGTTTAAATTTATCCAGTTTTTGTTTAAACATAAATGATTTTAGTAGGCATTCGGATTCTATGAGCGTATCCGTTCCACCTCAGGGTCATCCTGACGGTTTAGTATGCCTTCCTTACTCGTTAAATCAATTTAAAGTTTTGTCATTGCATGTCGAATAACGTTTTGTAGGCGCTAACCATTTAAAAAACTCACTTCACTATCACTGAGTGCGGACAAAATCATAGATCTTTGCAAAGAAACTGTCACCAACTAAGCATAGAGGACAACTTATATTCGTTACATATGTTTGCCACAAACTATCGAATATTATTGTACATTTTGCTCGTTATTTATAAAAAATCGTTTTCATAAATAAACGCAAATTTAAAATGAAACGATGATATTTAAATAGAAACATAGTTGTACAAGTTAATTATTGATTAATTATCCCAGTTTCCGCTTAAAACTTATGTTTTTTCTCAGCTATCCTTGTCATATCCCTATTCCCGTTTAAAATTATACAGTTTTTTGTTTAAACATAAATGTTTCTGTTTATATTTATCAAGTTTATGTTTAAAATGTTATGTCTCTGTTTAAATTTATCCAGTTTCTATTTAAACATAAATGATTTTACTAGGCATTCGGATTTTATGAGCGTATCCGTTCCACCTCAGGGTCATTCTGACGGTTTAGTAGGCCTTCCTTACTCGTTAGATCAATTTAAAGTTTTGTCATTGTATGTGTGACAACGTTTTGTAGACGCTAACCATTTAAAAAACTCATTTTACTACCACGAGTGCGGACAAAATCGTAGATCTTGCAAAGAAACTGTCGCCAACTAAGCATAGAGAACAACTTATATTCGTTACATATGTTTGCCACAAACTATCGCATATTATTGTACATTTTGCTCGTTATTTATGAAAATCGTTTCCATAAATAAACGCAAATTTAAAATGAAACGATGATATTAAACAGAAACATAGGTAGTTAAACCGAAATATTGATATTTAAACATAAACACTGAAACTTATACAGAAAATTTGAAACTTAAACAGAATCAATCGATAGTTAAAAAGAAACAACAATATTTACATTCAAAATTAAACCTGCCCGTCCTAGACAAATGTGGATCGAGTCGCACATCACTATGAGATTTCAAAACAATCGAAAAATCTCCTTCAACACAGCATTATTGCTTTTGATCGTGTACATAGACCAAAATGAAAAACAAACAAAACCCTAGCCGAAAAATGTAATACCCTGAACCTTTGGATACCTGTTGGAAAATATATTCAGGGTATTACTACAGTTACAGTAAGAATTTTTCTACAGAGTAATCTTGTTGAGAAACCCCAAGTGGAAATAACAAGGACCTAAGTGTAAAAGTTTATAAAAGATTTTGGGTTAAAGAGTAATAGAAAAAGGATTGATATAAAATGTTTTACGCATCCAAGGACTGAAAGGTAAGATGGAAGGATCTTTTTGAAATGTTGTACTATAATCCAAGGACCATTGGATAATTTAAAAGGATCTTTTGAGAATACTATGTTGTAATTCAGGGACCATTCATGAGTTTTTCAGGGACTGTTTTGTAAGGAATTATGTTTTTGAGGGACTAAATGTAAATTTCGGCTGAAAGTTAAATTTGGAGAAAAATCTAGAAGCTTGAGTGTTGTTCATACTGCTTCTCACCATTTCTACTACATGAACTCGAGAGTTAAAAGAAAAAGAAAAAGGGTGAGAGATTTGGAGAAATTGGAAGAGATTAAGTTTGGTATTTGGAGGGGAGAATGGATGAAGTATTATTTGGTAAGTATTTTGATGATTTATTTATTTATATACTTGAATGTATGTGTGTGTGTATTTGGTGGATTTGATGAAGAAATATGATGGATTTGAGTAGAAAAACTTGGTATGTTGTTGTAGATGATGAGTGTATGAAATTGTTTTGAGAAAATCTTGTATTTGAGTTGAATTTTGTTTAAAATGGAGGATGAGATTTTCGGTTTTACTGTAGCGTTACTGTAGCACCGAGATTAAAATTTGGTTTAGTTAATTAAATTGATGATGATGATGATTAAGGTGTTAATGATGATTGTTGGATTGAAATGGGTTGAGTTAGCAAGAGTTGATTTGGTTGGATCAAAACCAAAGTTGGAATGAATTGGTTGAATTGAATTGAATTGATTTGGTTGAGTTGGGCTTGATCAAATCAAGTTGAGATAGTTTGGGTTTTGAGTTTCGAGTTGATTTGGGTTAAGGGTTTTGGATCGACCAAGCTTGGTTCGAAATGGATTTTTGAATAAGAATTGGGGTTGGTTGAGATGGTTCGATGAAATTGAGTTTGATCCAGTGCAAATTAAAGCTCTGGTCTGGAATTAAGGTCTGGTTGATTGATTCGAGATGTTTATCCTAAATTGAGTTGGTTTAAGTGCAATTGAAATCGATTGGATTATGCGAGGTGGGTTTTAACCGATTGGAGTGAGTGAGCCCAATAGAGTCTATTTTGTTTATTGTATTTTTATTTTTGGGTTTAAATGTGTTATTTATTTTTATTATATTATTCTGTTAGGTGTTGTTCGGGTCTTGGGAGGGAGTTCCAGTCTAGCAAGGAACCCAAGGACACGAGTGAGTTGGTAGTGGCTATTATTTTTAAATAATTGATTAATTATTATTATTTTGAAATGATTATTTAATGGCTAGTATTTTGAAAATAATTGTTTAAGTATTTCTTTTTATCATGTTTAATTGGCGTATAATGTTGAGGTATATGTATATTTATTTGTGTTGATGTTCCCTCGATAATCGTATTGATACATCAATTTCAGTATAATTATATGTATTTATAAATAGTATAAAAATACATGTATATGTGATTTAATTATTCGGCTCATGAATTTATTTTTTGATGGTTATATATGCTTTTGATTTGGAATGATTTGTGAAATCATTTGCGAGGTATTAAAATGTTTTTACCGACAATATTTTCGTGGATCGGGTTTTCATTCCCTGGCACAGTGAATGGTATTTTCAGTATGGACTTTCATCTGGGTATTACGTATGTATCGTCATCGCGAATCGTCCGGATAAGGACCATGTGATATGATTTATACAGTTTGTATTGTGCACGCATCTACATGTTGGTTCGATGGCGACTGCGGGCTAAAGGCCCGACTCACCGCAGTAGTGGGTTCCACGGCCGACCCTTTAGAGGTGGCGATGGACTGGGCGTTGATTTGTCTGGATCGGGAGCGCAGAGACCCTCGACTGGACGATACATCGGGATCCCGAGTCACCACACGGACCGTGCCAACGCTCAAGGTTATGAAGACCTATGGCTCCCCAAACCTAGTTCGCGACGGCAGCCGTCGGGGAGAGTTTTCGTGCTATGGATTTGAGAATGGTTTTATATTATCGGGCTTATTTTGACGTTGATTTATGATGAATTTATGTTTCAAAAGTTCTTTAAAAATGTATTTTGCTAAAATTCTAGTATTTTGGAAAAAGTTGGAAAATTATTTAGATAGCTTGGTATTTATATACTTTTATATACACTATATTTAAGTATTTGGAATTATTAAGCCACCACCGACCAACTGAATGTGTCTGTAGACATGTAGTGAGTAGGAACCTAGATTACCCTGATCGGGTTTAGAACGAGCCGCGTTCATCCCAGACCGCAGTAGGGTCCCCCATTTCTTTTATTTCTGTCATTGGTGTATGGATCTCAGAGCTGGTCAGACTCCGCAAAATTAGAGTGATTATATTTATCAGATGTATGTATTTGAACATGTACTAGGTGAAAATTGTAAATTGTGACTAGAGGTCCCGATTTTGTTTAAAACAGAGTTGTCGGCCTCAGCTTAAAAGGGAATTTTGAATCGCAGGGCTACATTTTCACCTCTAGAGAGTGGGCTGTGACATCTTTATCGCACGTCAGGAGGTTGAGATATCCCCTCGGTTGGTAGAGATCACGGGTTGTGATCCGAGCCTCAGTTTATAAGTCATGCTCTAGACTTAGAGGTTTAGTAGGGATTGATGCAAAAGTTAAGGGCCCGTAGAGAGTATTAAGAGTCTCCAATCCCTGTTAAAAACCCCAAGTCGCATATTAGGAATAAGGTTGGTAGTAGGTTTTGACATTTCGCGCGTAGAATCGAAGCTAAACAAGACCGTGATCGGATCACGAGTTGAGATATTTATCTGAATTGGTTTTTATCCAAAATAAGTTAACTTAAAGTCTGCCAAAGAAGGGTATTTGGCATTCTCTTTGTCGACCGGCACACAGTTGATTCATAGCTTGATTCTGAAAGATACTTTGGACATACCCTGCTTAAGAATATGGAGATTAGCCCGTGAGTAACTAGGGCCTTCTTTATCACCTTTCCGTTGATTCTTAAAAAGGTGTGTTATGATGTGACATCGATTCGAGTTCTGATTTGCCTGACTTTTGGACTGAATTCATGGCCAGCCCTCTAAGTGTAGTTTAGTTGTGTTTAAATAGAGGAGAAGATCGGACTTTGCATTTTTCATCAGTGGAATTTTTAGTGTCTTAAATCGATTTTTGAGTAATGGAACCAAGGCGCTTGAGACGACCGAGACGAGGACCTCCTCCAAGGTATAATAGAGAAAGAGTAGAGAGATATTTCCCGAAGAGCAGGTGAAAGAGAGGAAGAAGAATGTAGAAGAGAAGTGGAGGAACAGAGGAGGAGAGAGGAGGGACGAAAGAGGGAAGAAGAGATGGAAACCCATACTGCTGCTTAAGTACCCTCTAGCTCTACTCTTGTCAGCTTCAAAGATCTTCTAGTTCTATTATCGCACCCGGTAATCAAGAACAAGCAACGATCGATGTTTACGTCCCCACAAGCTCGTCATGCTGGTAACCATGAATACCGTAGATTTTAGCTCTATAGTTGCTTGAGATCGAGGAATATCTACATGGAACGCTTTTCACCCAGACGAGAGTCATACGCCGTAATTAAGAAGGAGCCATGGAGTTTCCGAGGAGTTTGCAACGAGCATATGACGACGCCTACGGCAGTCCCTTAACTACGTGCAGCAGATGAAAGCACTGAACCGAGAAAGGTCGAACCGCAGTAAAACCGTAGACAAGGATGAGGTTCAGAGACGTATGAGAACTTGTGAATAGTAGAATAACTGCTTGTACTATCGCTTGTGTGCTTGAGATGTTTGTATTCTACCCGTGTATTTCCCAAAGATGATGTATTCCTACTTGTGAATAAGAAGTTGCTTTTCTTCTGGATTGTGGAAAATACAAGATTATTTTTATCAGTATGAGTTTCTGGAAGTGAGGAAGCTGAGTAACACATCGAAGAGTGTCAGATACCGTGATAACATCGTATAGAAGGAATCGTGTTCACTTGATCATCGCAGATACTTGGACATCCTTTCACAGTATTATTATTTACTATCGAGTATATTCTGGAACAAGAGAACAGATTTGGAACAAGTGAAGTGAAATTCAGTTGATATCGATTGATGATGCTAAGGAAATTTCGAGGACTGAAATTTTCTTGGTGAAGGATCAGAATATCCCCGAACCTCTTTGATACCTATTGAAAATATATTCTGAGATTACTACGCTTACAGTGATAGAATTTTTTTCTACAGAGTAATCTTGTTGAGAAACCCCAAGTGGAAAATAACAAGGACCTAAGTGTAAAAGTTTATAAAAAGATTTTTGGGTTAAAGAGTAATAGAAAAAGGATTGATATAAAATGTTTCCGCATCCAAGGACCCGAAAGGTAAGATGGAAGGGATCTTTTTGAAATGTTGTACTATAATCCAAGGACCATTGGATAATTTAAAAGGATCTTTTGAGAATACTATGTTGTAATTCAGGGACCATTCATGAGTTTTTTTCAGGGACTGTTTTGTAAGGAATTATGTTTTGAGGGACTAAATGTAAATTTCGGCTGAAAGTTAAATTTGGAGAAAAATCTAGAGCTTGAGTGTTGTTCATCTTCTTCTCCACCATTTTCACTAAAGAACCCGAGAGTTAGAAAGAAAAAGGGTGAGAGATTTGGAGAGAAATCGGAAGAGATTAAGTTTCGTATTCTGAGTGAGAATGACCTAAAGATTATTTTGTAAGTATTTTGACGATTTATTTATTTATATACTGAATGTATGTGTGTGTGTATTTGGTGGATTTGATGAAGAAATATGATGGATTTGAGTAGAAAAACTTGAGATGTCATTGTAATGATGAGTGTATGAAAATTGCTTTTCAGAAAATCTCAGATTTGAGCTCGAATTTTGTTTAAAATGGAGGATGAGATTTTCAGCTTTTACCGGTAGTGCACATCGTAGCACTCGAGATTAAAATTTGGTTTAGTTAATTAAATTGATGACTGATGATGATTAAGTGTTAATGATGATTGTTGGATTGAAATGAGTTGAGCTAGCCAAGTCTGATTTCGTTGGATCAAACCAAGTTGAATTGAATTGATTGAATTGAATTGAATTGATTTGGTTGAGTTGGGAGCTTTGATCAAACCAAGTTGAGATAGTTTTGGGTTTGGTCAGTTGATTTGGGTTATGGGTTTTGGACCCGAACCAAGTTGGTCTCAATGGATTTTTGAATAAGAATTGGGTTGGTTCAAGCATGGTTCAGTGAAATTGAGTCTGATCCAGTGCAATTAAGCTTGGTCTGCTGGAATTAAGGGTTGGCTCAGATCGATTCACAGTCATTATCCCTAAATCGAGTTGGTTTAAGTGCAATCGAAATCCAGGATGGATTACGTAAAGGCCGGGTTTTTAACCGATTGGAGTGAGTGTGCCCAATAGAGTCTATTTTTGCTTATCAGATTTTATTTTCGAGCTTTAAATGTGTATTTATTTTTTATTATATTATTCTCATAGGGTGTTGTTCAGCCTTGGGAGTGAGTTCAGTGTCTAGCAAGGAACCCAAGGACACCTGCGTGAGTTAGTAGTGGCTATTATTTTAAATAATTGATTAATTATTATTATTTTTGAAATGATTATTTAATGGCTAGTATTTTGAAAAATAATTGTTTAAGATTTCTTTTTATCATGTTTAATTGGCGTATAATGTTGAGGTATATGTATATTTATTTGTCAGTTGATGTTCCCGACAATCGTATCGATACATCAATTCGTAGATAATTATATGTATTTATAAATAGTATAAAAATACATGTATATGTGATTTAATTATTCGGTTCATGAATTTATTTTTGGATGGTTATATATGTTTGATTTGGAATGATTTGTGAAATCATTTGCGTATTAAAATGTTTTAACGACAATATTTGATGGGATCGGGTTTGTCATCCCGGCATAGGAACGGTATTTTTGTATTTGGACTCTCATCGGTATTATGATGTATCGTCATCGTGAATGTCCCTGGATAAGGACCATGTGATATGATTTATACGATCAGATTGTTGCTGCATCTACATGTTGGTTTGGATGGCGATTAGGCTGGGCGCCCGACTCATCGCAGTAGAGGGGTTCCCACGGCCACCTTTAGAGGTGAGGTGTGACTGCGTGCTGATTTGTCCGGATCGAGTGGGAGCGAGAGCCCTCGATCGGATGATACGATCGGGATCCCGAGTCACCACACGGGACCGCTGGGCCAACGCCAAGGTTATGAAGACTTTTCATGCCTCCCAACCTAGTCGCGACGGCCAGCTAAGCTCGGGAGAGTTTTCGTGCTATGGATTTGAGAATGGTTTTATATTATCGGTTATTTTGACGTTGATTTATGATTTAATTTATGTTTCAAAAAGTTCTTTTAAAAATGTATTTTGCTAAAAATTCTAGTATTTTTGAAAAAGTTGGAAAAATTATTTAAGCAATTGGTATTTATATACTTTATATACACTATATTTAAGTATTTGGAATTATTAAGCCACCACCGACCAACTCGAATGTGCCTGAGTCAGCTAGGAGTGTGAACCTAGATTACCTCGGATCGGGTTTAGAACGAGTCGTGGTTCAGTCCGAGGACTCGCAGTGGGTCCCCATTTCTTTTATTTCTCGTCATTGGTGTTTGCGGATCTCAGTAGCGCTTGCATCTTCAGCAAATTAGAGTGATTATATTTATCAGGATGGATGTATTTAACATGTACTTGGTGAAAAATTGTAAATTGTGATTTCAGAAGACTCGATTTTGTTTAAAACAGGTTGTCGGGCCCAGCTTAGAAAGGGAATTTTTAAATCGATGAGCGCCACATTTACCCTTGTGAGAAGGGTGGGTGTGACAATCGAAAAATCTCCTTCAACACAAAGATTATTGCTTTTGGATCGTGTACATGAGACCAAAATGAAAACAAACAAAAACCCTAGCCGAAAAATCTCCCTACAAACTACAAGATCATATAATAATCACACAATAAAACCAAAAAATTTCTCTTTATAATAGAGTACTTTTACAAATCAAAACCGTAAAGAAAACCCATCGAATATCAAAACAAAGAAAATCGCAGACAACATCTTCAATCGGCATCCACCCTCACCTCATTATCTCTGGAGCGCAAACTAACGAAACGTCAAGAGTCGAGGGGAGTTCTTCGAGGCAGTCGGTCCAATCCTACGTAAGACGCCCGAGCAACGACTAACTTTGAAAAAGAAAATCAGAGAGTAGAGAGAGAAAAAGGAAACCAAAATGCTAATAATGGTGTTATCCTGGGACTAACCATTAAAAACCGCTTCTCTTAAAGAGGAAAAATTATCGATAGAAGAAAGCTATGCTCATTACAAACCATGTCTCACTGTGCCACAACTTCGCAAGAGATAATTTCGCTAAAAAAATTCAAAACTAATTCCATTACATGCTTGGGGTTTCAAATTCATTGTATTTAAAAAGAAGGGATTTTTAGAGATTTCCAAATTAATGGGGTGTTTTTAGAAATATTAGAAATTTATGGGGTTTTTTTTGGCAAATTTCCACTTTGATAAACAATTAATATTCCCTTACAAATAATGCTAATATAATTTGTTTCCTTTTAATTTTAAAATCTTTATTTCATGAATTAATAATTTTTAAAAAATTATGGACAAATTACAAAAATAGGAATAACGCATTGCTACAATAATATCATGAAAATCATAGTACGGTCTCAGGACCGTACATGCACCCTCGGATCCATAACCACTTTTAAGGACAAAACGGTCTTTTCGAAATGGTCTCCCGGCCACGAATAACGGAGTTAATCAAGAACCTCATATCGGATTCGGATCCGGGTCGAAACCCGCATGCGATTCGGATCATCCAGGAGATCCGCTCCATCTACTTCCCACCCATCCCTGCTCGGACGCCATTGATAGCCACCACGGAGCTCGGAGAACAACGATGACGCAGGGATCAACAACGTTGCACGCATATGGGGAGGCTTCCTACTGGGATCGTCGCTATGGCCAGGACCCAGGTCCCCTTCGAGTGGTACCAGAAGTACCGCTCCCCTCGCGCCGCTGTTTGATCTCTATCTCCGTCGCCACCACCGGCTCCTCCTCGTTGGCTGTGGTAACTCCGGTAATGCTCTTTTTTATCTCTCTGTTTCTAGGGTTTCGATCACATCAGTTGATGTGAAATCATTCGCTTTTTTGCATGAACACTTGGTTACCCTATCGGATCTGGAGTTAGATTAGCATGCTGATTAGATTTTCATGGATTAGATTTTGGAAGGGGAGCGAATAAATTGCTCGTTTGTGTGATTAAATGAGAAATGAGAATTGAGAATGTAGTGGGATTCTGGTTTTAGGGCATTGGAAGTTTTTGGCAGCGAGTGAATCCAGAAAAAGAGGAGTTTGGAAGCATTTTCTTAAGCAATAAGTTATGAAATTCGAATCGTTTGTCTAGATAGGGATTTAAGATACAAAACTAATCTGCTGATTTTGAATGCATTTCTTTGTTAAACCAATGAGCTAAAAGGTGTTCATTTTGTGATCACTATTTATCATATTGGATTCATGTCATGACAAATGGTGAGATAAGTTAAAGAGATATCTAGTGCAGCTAGAGTCTCGGTGTGTCATATATATATATATATATATATATATATATGCTTCATGATTTGCCTTTTAGAGTGCCAATAAAAATTCAGGCAGCATAGTCTAAGTGTAGACTATGACTGTTCTATGTCTTGGAATTTTGATGATGTAGATCATAATTCATTCCTATAATAGAACAGGCTATCAAAGAGGCACTTTTTAACAAATGGCCAAATTAAATTTAGATGGTATTTTTGCCTCTGGTCTCATTTAAGAATGCCTTTCAAAGTTTAGCAGCTAGTTACCTGGTAAAACAGTAGTTATGACATTGAAATTTATAAGCGCCTCCATGTGATTGTATATGCCTTTAGATACATAATTTTTACAAACATCTGGGTCTAATACCGCTATTTTGATGATCTTTACATGTTGTTTTCCATTTGTATCTTGAAATATTCCATTTGTGCTTTGTCAATGGTGATAATAAATCAACAGCACTCGGAGAAGACATGTTAAATGATGGCTATGAGGACATTGTTAATATTGACATATCGTCTGTAGTGATTGAAGCCATGCAAACAAAATACCAGGACAAACCAGCTCTCCAGTGTATCCTATTCATATTCTGCTGACAGGGCAGTTCTTTTTAACCATTCCATTTGTCAAGCATTTTCTAAATGAGTTCTTATTTCTTTCGGCATTTTCTTTACGACTAATCAGAAGATATTAAAATGGATGTGAGAGATATGAGTGATTTTTGAATCTGGTTCCTTCGAT
>NC_052489.1:30786380-30980065 GCF_009730915.1 Dioscorea cayenensis subsp. rotundata | reverse complement strand
AGAACTAAGATACACATGATTCAATGTATATTGAACATCTTAGATCACGTTTGTTCCCTCTCTGGTTCATATATTGAACCATCTTGACAGACCATATGTGTACTCTGCATGCAAAATCAAAATAGTTCACGCAAGCTAATTTATTGCCAATCTTTAACCTATGATTCTGAACAACGAACTACTAATATTATTTCATGGAATTTTAATCAATACTGATTAATTACTTGTTTTTATTGAATGATTTTTCAAATTGGAAAAAAAAAATAGTTAAAAAGATGAGGGTTTGGCTAGCAAGCAACAATATCATGACTATGACTATGTTCTGTTTGACGGACAGAAAGTGATATATAGTTATATATACACATACAAATTCTGATTTGAATGAGGCCTTTAGTGGTCCATGCCACCATGTTTTTAACTTCTCCCATCATACTGTGGGAGATATATGATTTTATTTTTATTGGCTTGTGCTTGACTCCTCTCCCAAATTCCCAGTGCATAAGTTCCAACTCAGGAAATAATTAAAGAAAGTTGTGGAAGGCTTACAATTTTTCTATGTCGAAATGAGATATCGGGGATGATTTATTGTTTTTTTAATTTTTTTAATAAAGGTGATAAGCACCAAATTAAAAAACATATAGGTATAGAGATGTACCAATTACAATTACTTAAATGACCTTTTAAGGATAAGTCTTTTTACTATGCAATCATGGAGTGGAAGACGAGAGATATTTCTCACACATAACTTTCACAGGGGACCTAATGCAACACGAGTTAAGAGGCTCGAACTTAAAACCTCTCAATCACACTATAAGGTAGTTACTGTTAGTTAGCCCACAGTTCTTATTAACGATGAATTTTCTCCCACATTATTATTTCATGATGGTTCCGGTGGGCAGTGTGATAAGGAGAGTCACTCAAAAACTCACTAGAATATGGGACACACACACACACATAATCAAACAAGAGAAAGAAGATACACAAGTTGGTAACCCAGTTCGGCACAACCTTACCTACATCTGGGGGCCAAGCTTAGAGAAACAATCCACTAAAAGAGGTGATAGAATAAATAGTACGACTCTCCCTTACTCTCTCAAGACAAAGAATACTCTCTTAAGATTGCCCGATGCCCACTCACCTCAACTCTCATCCAAGGGTCTCTCACTCGTGGCACATCCTAAATCTTCAAGCAGGATATCTTATATAAACGCACCGACATCCAAATAAACCTTCTCTTTTAGAATTCTCCGTAGACACCTTCCAAAGTTAGATGTTGCAACATCTAGTTGCAACACGACCCACCTTACTGAATATGACTGAGTTCTAGCCAGTTGCACCCGAATCCGAGACCTTCAACCTTCTCGGTTCTTTTAGTCCGCCTCGTAGCTGCTTCTTCCTGCAGCTGCTTCCTTTTTCACGTCACTTTAGTAGGTCCCTCTCCCGAGGGTCACGCCTACCAAGGCACACGCAACCATCTCACCCAAGATGGTCACCAAAGATCTTCCGATCTTCTTTTCCAAACTTGGTCCAAATTTGGTCTTCCCAAATGATCTTCGTTTGACTGATATAAATATTGTTACTAAACTTGATCTCATCTCATCCAAAGTTTGCCTTCAATATCTTCAAGCATGATCTCCTATCATCCATACTTGGATCTTCAAATCTCTAATCATATCTCAAGTAATCATTCAATCAATCTCCATATTTGATTAGTCTTCTTTAATAGCTCCGCTCATAATTAGCTCTTGGATTGTCCATTAAATTGTGTTGCTAAATATGGTCTTGATAATCTCATTGGCTTGTCCTAGCTCAACTTAGTTTGTGTCTTCAAATAGCTTCACACCAAACTAAGTTTGTCCTATTTTAGTTTGTGTCTTCAAATAGTTTCACACCAAACTAAGCTCCATGCAATCTTAACGATCTTATATTCCTCTCTTTCTTTAAGATAGATCTTTCCAAAAAGGAGTTCTATCAAAGATATGGTTTATCATCCTGGATCCTACCAAAGATAAATAAACATACCTAAGATAAAAACTTACTCTTCTTGAAAAGATCCTTTTAACTTGAAGCATTTTCCAAAAATAGTTGATTATCACATGAATTTCTTCTAAACAAAGTCTCCATCATGATCTTCTAGCCCTTGTATCTTCACATGTTATGACACCAAGATTTTGCCACATCATCATCCTAGTCATCCCAACCTTTTGCCAAGACATCATTGCCAAGTCATCTTTTTTTGCCATGTCACCTCTTGGCTTGTTATATAATGACAATCCATGTCGTCAGACTTAACATTTAATGATGAATAATTTGTTTATTTTGTAAAAAAAAAAAAAAATGTATTTAAAGATATATTATATAAGAATTTACATATTTAGTTTTAAACATTTTAGGTAGAAAAAACACATAACTGCAATAAGAAAAATATTATTGAAAACAAATAAAATAAAAATATTTAGCCATAACAAATAGAAGAGGGAGAAGAATGAATTATAAACTATAACCAAAAAAATGGGTATAATTTTGAGAAGAACTAAAAAAGAAATTAACCCAATGAAGGTGTCTATATTTTTATTGAGGTGATGTGTTCTAACATCAACTCACACAAACTAATAGTACAAATAAATTGAGATATGAACTTCTCATCTATGATGTTAATGTGGTTTGTCGATTTTATTAAAACTCAAAAGTAAAAAATAAGAACATCAAGAAAGAGAGTCTAGAAGATGAAAAAAAGAACTAAGTAGAAAAAAAATGATAGATCAAAAACAAACTTAAAAAAGAAATGGTATGATAATAAGAAGCCACAGAGAAGGTATTTTGAGTATAAAAATTAGTTTAAAAAAAAATCATAACCAGTTTTGAAGAGCAAAGTTCAATTATTGCAAATATGGTTTACTCCCAACATGATCTAATTGAGGAAGAATCTATATGTATATATGTGAAAGCTAATCCTACTTTATTAGATCGATCTTTTGAAGTCGTGAATTTCTATGCATCACCGACCTTTGAAATAATTAATATGAAAACATTCCAAAATTAATCCCTCTGACAGTAATTAGAGCTGCATAAAAGATCACATTCCAAAATCAAGAACATATAGTGAATAAAAGGGAAAATAGAAACTATGCAGTTCTAGTGAGATGCCATAGTCAAGGGGTTTATGATGAGCTCAAAAAACCCCGGAGGGCTAAAAGGTTTGCAGTGCAAAAAAGCTTGAAAAAGAATAGGATGCAGACTTTTAAATGTTGAAAGTTCAATGCTTATTAGGACCCGTTTGGTATTTTGTAAGGAAATATTTTCCATGTAAAGTATTTCATTGCAAAATTTTTCCCTATATTTACTTTCCCTGTAAAGTAATGATACTATGTTTGGTAGGCACCTTGAATATTGTAATTGAAATACATGTAAAATGAATTCATTTATTTGGTATGAATAAACTTTCCATACAAAGTTATGATTATTCTCAATTTTACCCTTTAATAATAACTAAATAAATAAAACCATACCTTAATTACATGTTTTAATTTTCACATTAATGAATGGTTTATATATAAATTAATTAAGAAAGTTGCTTACATACCTTGCAAAAGTAGGTATTTAACTCATGCTCTTCTATTATGAGAAATTTGATTGCCCGAACTTGATGACCCACAAGGCACGTATCCCGTATGAATTCTTAAAAAGAAATACAAAAAATTATAGGACTAACTAATAGTTCTAGTGGGTAATGTGATTAGGAGACTCACTCAAAAAACTCACTAGAATAAGGAACACACACAATCAAGCAAGAGGAAGAAGACACACAAGTTGGTAACCAAATTTCGCACAACCTTGCCTACATCTGGGGTGCCAAGCCAGGAGAAACATTAATCCACTAAAATAGGTGATAGAATAAAGAGTGCAACTCTCCTTTACTCACTCAAGACAAAAAAAATACCCTCTTAAGATTGCCCGATGCCCACCCTCCTCAACCCTCACCAAAGAGTCTCTCACTTGTGGCTCATCCTAAATCTTCAAGTAGGATATCTTTTATAGACGCACCTACATCTACTTGATCCTTCCTTTTTTAGAATTATCCACGGCTTCCTAACTTGGACACCTTCCAAAGTTAGATGTTGCAACACACAGTTGCAACATTACCCATTTTACTGAACATAACTGAGTTCTAGCCAATTGCACCAGAACTTACGACAACTTCAACCCTCCCGGTTCCTATAGTCCGCTTCGTAGTAGTTGACTCGTTCCGAGCTCCTCCTGCCTGCAACAGCTTCCTTCCTCACGTCACTTCAGTAGGTCTTCTCTCCCAAGAAATGCGTCTACCAAGGTACACGCAACCATCTCACCAAAGATGGTCATCAAAGATCTCCCGATCTTCTTTCCAAACTTTGTCCA
The DNA here is from genome assembly GCF_009730915.1 of Dioscorea cayenensis subsp. rotundata. Lineage (NCBI taxonomy): Eukaryota > Viridiplantae > Streptophyta > Magnoliopsida > Dioscoreales > Dioscoreaceae > Dioscorea > Dioscorea cayenensis. The sequence goes on along the minus strand of NC_052489.1, from coordinate 30,975,670 downwards.
AGTTTGGTTTTCCCAAATGATCTTCATTTGACTCATGGAGATATTGTTAGTAAACTTGATCTCATCTCATCCAAGTTTAGCCTTCAATATCTCCAAGCATGATCTCCAATCATCTATGCTTGGATCTTCAAATCTATAATCATATCTTATGTAATCTTCAATCAATCTCCATACATGATTAGTCTCTTTGAATAGTTTCACCCATAATTAGCTCTTAGATCTTCCTTTAAATTGTTTTGCTAAATATGGTCTTGATAATCTCATTGGCTTGCCCTTGCCTAACTTAGATTGTGTCTTGAAATAGCTTCACACCAAACTAAGCTTCATGCAATCTTCATGATGATCTTTATTCTTGCCAATAATAAAACATTCCTCTCACTCTTTTTAAGGTGGATCTTTTCTAAAAAGAGTTTTACCAAAGATATGATTTATCATTCCGGATCTTACCAAGGATAGATAAACATTCCTAAAATAAAACTTGTGTTTTTGAAGAAATTCTTTTATCTTGATGCACTTTCCAAAATTAGTTGATAATCACATGAACCATTGAGAGAAATTTCACTAAACATAGTCTCCAAACATGATCTTCTAAACCTCATATCTTCATATGCCATGACACCAAAGCTTTAGCCACATCATCATCCTAGTCACTCCTTCTTTTTGTCAAGTCATCATTGCCACGTCATCTTATTTTGCCATGTCACCTCTTGGTTTGTCATATAATGCCAATTCATGTCATCAGTCTTAATACTAACCAATAGAGATTGTCGTGTCTTAGGGTTTTGAGAAGGAATAAGTGGAGAAAGAAGCGATAGAGGAGTTATTCCTTAAAGCTAGGGTTCCTAAAAGGATGATAGGACAAAAGAGAGAATTTTTATTTTGCAAAAGAGTTAACATTCAAATTTTATATGTCTCATATTTTTCCAATCATGATATAATCGCTTTCACACCCTCTTCCCTGTGAATCATTTTTCCTTGGTCAAAAGGAAAGTAATTGCAAGTTGACATTTATTTTACATAGTTTTTTTTTCCAACCAAATATATGAAAACGTTTCACAATCTTAACTTTCAAGGGAAAGTTGTTACTTTTCCTCACACTAAAAACCCCTTAATCTCCCTACTTTACACAATATCTCCATATTTTTCTCTTATCCAGAACTATTTTTGAGTTTTTTCAAAAATATCTAACCATCTTACATCGAGTCACTAAATATATATATATATTTCTATTAAAGCTCTAAATATTTTTTTCAAGATATCATCTATATTTTTCTCTGCTATTATAGAGCTACATTATTTTTAATAACATCCAATTAATGAGATTTTTTGGACGCAACGGCGGGTCGTCACACAAAAATCCATTCAAATACTCACAAATTATATATTATAAAAATAAACTCCTAAATCTAAAAAGAAAAAGAAAAAATCAACCAATCATTACTACTTATTAATTTTAGGCTTAAGTAAGATTGCCATGCAAACGCTAAAGTGATGCCGTAGATTAGCCATCCAACCTAACTTTGAACAAAATTAAAACATATTTGGCTAGAGCAGTTTGGTGTAACGTCCTTTTCTTGTTGTCGCATAACAAATCATATCTATTGTTGTCATCACTTTCATTTTTGAACTAGATGATTTTGACAATCAGAAAAAAATAAAATAAAAATAAAAATAAAACTCACATCTTATTTTATAAATCTCAAAAACCAAAAAAACTTTTTTTCTTTTTTTATTTTTTATCATATATATATATATATATATATATTTTATGATGATCCAATTTTATTTTTTATCTATACTGACGCCAATGATGATTCCAAGACAAAAGACAAATAGATAATTATAAATCTCACATCAGAAATTTTTTATTAATCAATATATTTCTATTTGTTGAATAATCAATATTTTTAATGGTATACTTTGAATAGTCAATACATTATATATAAATCAACTTTGTGATGACCTACTTTTCAAAAAAATAAACAGTCAAAATTATAAATTTGACCAACAAACAATACCGTGAACGAATTGAACACCAAACATCATCATATCATATATAACCTTTTATTATCTATTAAATATATTTTTTTATAACAGCCGACAAACTTTGAGTGCATAGTGGATATATAACGTCAATCTAAACAAGAGAAAGTTTAGAATGACACCCACTACCCCAGTAAACAATTATTAAAGCAAAACAAACAAATACATATTCTAGCTACTCACGCATGACCACAGTGACACCGCCATCAATGACCAAATCATGGCCACTAATATACTCCGATGCATCCGAGGCCAAGAAGAGAGCAGCCTGCGCAACATGCCCACCTTTCAACACTACGCCCTTTAGAACAGCCATCTTATAGAAATCATCTTCAACCTTCTCAGGCGCCTTCCCACTGAACGAGCACGCCAGCGGAGTAGCCACTCCATAGGGTGAGATGCAATTGATTCGAATCCCATGCGCCCCAAGGTCTGACACGGCCGAGCGCATCAGCCCAATCACAGCGTGCTTCGCCGCAGTGTACGCTACGGGTCCGAGATTGCCTTGTCTTGCCGCGACGCTTGCTGTGCAGATGATGGACCCGCGAGTGCCGCTCGCTCGCATGGCACGCGCCGCGTGCTTGATCGCTGCTGCAGTGCCACGGACGTGCACGGCCAGCGTTTTGTCCAGTTGGGTCAGGTCCATATCCATAACACCTTCAATTGGTCCGAGTATGCCTGCGTTGCCATGCATGATGTCTAAACGCCCGTACTTCCCCACAGTGTAATCCACTATTTCCTCCACCTAACAAATACACGTGTGTATATATATATATATGATAACTTGATAATACAAATTAAAAAAATAATAATAATACTTGCGTAAAATTATATATGATCCATCTACATAAAAAAAAGGGTGGTGATAAGGTAGGAACCTGCTTCTCGTCAGTGACATCACAGTGCTTGTAGCTGGACTTGTGAAGGCCGATGGAAGCAGCGACGGCCTCACCGAGCTCGTCTTGTACGTCGGCGATGACAACGGTTGCGCCATGAGCGGCGAAGAGCCTCGCTGTGGCTTCTCCGATCCCACTCGCCGCTCCAGTGATGATCGCCACCTTGCCCTCCAACCTTGATGATCAGTAACATATAATTAATCAAGCAGAATAAATATAATTTAATTAATTAAGATGGGGGAAAAGGAAAAAAATAAATAAAAACTAGATTACTAGATATATGTTTGAAGAAGAGAACTTAATTTGATTGATCATATACCTTAGCATGCTATTGCTATCAGATGAAGCCATTGACAAACAATATTAAGAAACTTGTGTGCAAGATATATATTAAAGGAAAAGCGAGGACTGAGAAGCTGGTGCTACTTTTGAGATGAGATCATGAGAATATGTAGTGGTGATATATATAGAGGCTAGCTGTTAAATTAATTTGCCCAAAAGTCCATGATAATTTATAAATGCGGCGGAAGAAGTGGAATTTTAATACGCATTACGCACTCGGTTTCATATTAATTGGAACGTTTTAGTTTTGTACAAATATTAAAATTTTAATTAAATTTTTTAATTTTATTAAAAATTATTTCTTTTTATTAATACACATATCTATATTTATTAATATGCATATCTATTTTTAAATAGAAAGAAAAATAAAATTCAAAAGAAATAATGTTTATAAAACTTATGATAGATATTTTTTTAAAAAAAAATTAAATATGATAATTAATATCAAACCAATGAAGGAGTAGATCGACTAGGAAGTAACTACTATCATTTCATGGAATTTTATTGGTTCTAATTGATTTTTAATATGAGAAAAAGCATTTTAAAGATATGGGTATTGACTAGCAATCCGCAAGATGTGTATACTCTTAAATATCTTTATGCAAAGTCTCTTTTGGATTACATTTGCCTAATCCCTGTTGTCCTATTGATTGCACAATTGACTTTTTTTTTTTTCATTTTTGAATAAATTTAGGTGACTGATTGACCATGTGTGTAAATGTATTTCTTTTTAAGTTAGTATTTATATAGCATATCAATGATGTTCCATTAGTAGCAGTAATTCACACAGTATATGCGTTGCTAATAATTTTCATTTTAATATAGTAACATATTACTACTAATAAATATAGTATATTGATTTATTTAAACACATATAAATATTAATAGTATAAAATCTTTTTAATAAATAGTATACATTAATATGTATATAATGTATGCATACCATAAATTTTTTATATTACTATTAAAAAACTATTTATATGCTTTTATTAATATTCATACTATAATTAAATTATATATACGCTTGCAGTGTATAACTATATAACATATTAAAAAAATATTATAGTATAATTTTTTTTATTTTTTTTTTATTTTTATTTTTTTTTGATAAAAGTGGATAAACCACAGCTTTATTAAAAAGAAACAAAGTATTATAGTATAATTATAAATTTATACAATATTGATATTTGTTTGTAATATTTTATAATAATGATTTATGATATGATTTTGCCAGTTGTTCGTACCAACGTATCATTCAAGTGTTGACATAATTTTTTTCGTCATCCAACTCATCATAACTAGATCAGAATTTCTCAGGTAATTACCCCTGTGAAATAAAATAAAAGTTAGGTAATTATTTTGATTGAAATTGAAGTTCGGACACATATTAAAAATGAGTCATAGTTTGGTATTTCAGTCAAAAAATTTACCTATAGGTATAATATATTATTTTAAGGCACATTTGCCCATCACTTAATGTTTAGGGGTTGATTCATTTTTTATTTATTTATTTATTTATTTTTAAATATCCCCTGACAAACTTGTTTTTTTAAAAAAAATTATAGCTACAATATTAATTTATTTAAAATCCCAATTATTTTTACTCAAAAATCTTTTTTTAATGTTTTCTATATTATTGAGATTAATATTATGGTATTCAAAAGCAATTTTATGGAATATTTGGCTTGTAAGAAACAATTGAATTATTAACTTTCTTGTTTTATCTTGACTATCAATTATTGTTAAAATTATAATTATTCACATGATTCTAGCATGGTTTTCTGTAGTTAGAGATCTACACCAACTACTGCCTAGCGATTCCATCCATAATATAAAGCATTCGCTCACCTTCCTGAACAAGCAATAGAGTGAGCATCACAACATTGCGGCACCACAATCACCTTAAGAGTGATCCCCTCTTCCTTCAACATGAGTTGACCTTTGTCACCTTTTGCCAGGCTTCGTCAACTCCTCTGTGTTTTCTCTTCTTTTGTTGCTTTAGTGTGTAATTGTTAGAAACAAGGTTGTCAGACCCGGCTAAGCCCAGGGGTCAAGGGTCAATGGGTTCGACCGGGTCGAACCGGGGTCAATAATTAAATATAAAAAATATTATAATAATTAATAATTAGCAAATATAATATTAAACCCATAATTATAATATAAAAACCTACTCAAATTTGATATTTAAATTGATAAATGACTTTATATACAGTAGAGTTTTCTAATTATGTCATTTATTTTTACATTTTTTAAATATTTACAAATTTAATATATTAATATATAATTATCGAACTTCTCTCGGTGTTATTTATTTATTTATTTGTTTATTGGTTGATTTTGTTAAAATAGATAAGAAATTTAATTCACTAATTCTTATATGTCATTTGAGTTTTATTTTGTTTTAAATTTTCTTATATATTTTATTTAATTAGAATACTTTAATTTTATATCTTTATAATAAAATTACACTCGTTTATTGTTTTATTTTCTTAATAAATTAAATTTTTAGAAAGTATTTACATAACACATTAATAGATTTTATTTTTAAATGTTAATTTTTGTTGGTATGTTTATAATATATATATATATATTGTAATTCTATTTATTGATTATAAATTATAAATTAATATTAATAAATATAGACGATTTTGTGTTTTTCAATGAGAAAATAATAATAAATTATTAAATATTGTAAAAAAAAAATTAAACATTATGACCCGATTGACCCGGCCGGGTCAACCGGTTCTCGGTTAAACCGCCCGGGTCACCGTGTTAACACTAGGTTTTTTAATACCCGGTTCAATGGGATATACCCAAACCGGCCACATGGCCGGTTCCCGGTTTTTCGGGTTGAACCGGGCTAGGCCGGTCTAGGTCTGACAACCTTGGTTAGAAGTGTATCACCTCTAGTGATGTACTTTTTTTGTTCTTTTGCTTTTCTCTACTCATGCTTCCGCTTGGGTCTATAAGCGTTAGCTTATCTTGCTTTAGCTTATTATGTTTTCCAGTTTTTTAATAAAAGTCGTGGTTTATCCACTTTTATTAAAAAAAATATTATTTTTTATCAATCTTATAAAAATAATTTCAAATAAAAACAATACAAGTAAAACAAGTTCCCGAAACCTCTTAAGCACAATGCAAAAAATAAAAAAGTGATTGTCGCTAATTTATCATTAAAAAAAAGTTCCCTTCTCAAAATCTAAAAAACTTTTTTGTTCCAGTGATATGTTGAAATATTTTGTTCAAACAAAATAATTATATTTTTTCTTGTATAATATCATCACATCTTTTATTCATATGTAAAATTGACCATATGTTTATTGACGGAAAAGATGTAAATCTAAATTCAATCACTTGACATCTAATATGTCGATTTCTTCAGTCCTTTGGCTTCAGCTCTTGGAGGACCTAACATCTCGTAAAGTGATCCTCCTAATTCAATCACCTGACAAATGTCGGTTCAACCACATTATCTTCTTTTTAATCTGTTTTGGTTGTTGTTTGATCTGATCCACTTCTAATCGACGTCTGGTTCTTGTCCTCTATTTTTCTATTGTTGTCTCAATCAGATTTTCTGTATTATTAGCTTTGTCCTTGTCGTTCTTTACTACATGTGTTTATCCATCTCATTGATCTATTTCATGCTCAGTTTCATTGATCTTTTTTGCTCCCAAAGTTCAAGGTCTGATGCTTCATTGACCTTTTTTATTTAATATCTTTTCCTGCTTGATTTCTGTGTAGAATTTTATTAAAGTTCATTTAGATACATAGATCTACATAAAAATTGAAAATTTAGATGTGTGAGTTGTGTTTGGAGTTTGGAGTGTTAATTGTTTGATGCTGAGTTTAATTTTGGGTTGTACAATTGTGTGCTTCTGTTTATTTGATAAGAATTTGGAACAAGAACTGCATGTTTTGATGTTGATTTCTGTTTATCTTGCAATGGATCTTGCAATGTTACACAAGTCATGATATATGAGCTTGGATAATGTTGCTTGATTTACTCTTGTGAAAAAACAATGAGGTCTAGAAGCACAATTCAGAAGACGTTGTGGGTGGATTAGTGTTTTTTTTTTGTCTGAATTTGCTCAGCATGTTTCACAATATGCAAGGCCCACTTAGTTTCTTTTGTGTGTGTGTGTGTGTGTGTTTTCACAGTTTTTTTTTCCTTTTGAACTTCACATCTCTTGCAGTTGTTTGAAATATCAAGTGAATGGGCTCTTTCCATTGAGAGTTCACATATATTTTTGTGCCCTTGTCTACATAAAGATTATAAGAATGCTAGTTCCTCATCTTGTCTCTGGTGCAAATGATAATTATAGCACTGTGAAAATGGTACCCAATTCATTGACAAGTGTCCTAATGTCAAGCAGGATTTTGGAGCAAATGGTAATGCATAATTTCCACTGTTTTAATCTTCCAAATGCTCATCATGTAGTTTGTTTGTGGTGTAGTTTACTTCAAAGTCTTGATTGTATGAAAATCATCTGCCAGACATTGCCTTCATTTACAATATAACACTTTCTACTTTCTTATAGCGAGAAAACGAATAGCGGGTGATCTCTTTAAGATGATGATAAATCAAATTTGATGGAGTAAAAATCAATGAAAACCATTCATATAAAATAATTGTATTTGTCCTTCCACCATACTCAGTTATTTCTTATTATATTATATGATGTGGTGCATCTTCTTGTTCCCTGTTGTCTTATAAAGCTATTTATCAAGAGTGCATTGCTATTACAGATTACTGAAATTTGAGATTTGCATGCTGGAATTAATATTGAAGTGAAGAAGCTTTCTTACTAACTCAAAAGAGGCAGTTGAGAAGCCAATGCACCTCTTGACAATCAAAAAGAATGCATCAAAGCTTAGACCAATATCCGGAGAAGGTTTCCTTCTCATAAAGAGCTGTTCTTCGAAAATTCGAACACAAACAAGACACCTGCTTCACTCTGCAGGCTAATCAGAGGGCATCTGATATGATGTTCTTTTATAGTAAATTGTTGCCACATTCTTAAAATTTTCAGTGAATTCCTTGTGTTTTTTGTTTGGCAAGCAAGGATGCACTTGATGCTGTACATAAACTTCAGGATATAAATGTTTGATTTTTTTTTTTTTCTCTGATGCACTTGTTTAATTTGTTCTGCTCTTGTACTCTGCTGAAAGACTGAAACTTTTTCTACATCATTCTAGAGTTTTATCTCTAAGCTTAAGGATCACACACTCACTCTCCAGTTAAACATATGTATATATTTTTTTCATTTTATTTCCATAAATATCATTTTCTATAATTAACTCATTTTCTTTTTTTTCAACTCTGATTCAGGATGCATTTGAATTAAAGAAAGAAATAAATAAATATTATCAAATTAAAAGAAAAAGAAAAACACAAGTAGTTCAGCAAAAAAGCTCTTTATAGAGAGTCCTGATCCAGGCCATCCATTTCGGTCTCAAGATTCGCGCAAACTATGCCAGCCCAGATGACCATTCTATCCCTATTTACAATCTAAAAATCTCAACCCCGAGGATGCACCTACATCCTTCCAGTACCCTCCACGGTGTAGTTTCGTGAATAAAGATGCCTTATAGGGGTAAATCCGTCATTTAAGTTCTCAGGCGGGTTATATTACTTTTTGGGTTCGAGGACCCGAAGAACAACACCACCATCGCGAATCTCTCGTCTCCTCGACTCCTCCGCGATTTCGAATACTCAGCGTTTTTGGTTTTTTCTAGGGTTAGGGTTTTTGGAGCCTCTATTCACATCGGAAGCGGAAGCAAAGCGAATCCATGGCTGGGGGGTTCGCTGTGTCCAGTGACAGATCACCTTATCTGTATATCTCCGACCTCTCTTTCCCTTCCATGGCGTGAATTAGGGTTTCGACGATTTTCCCCTTTTTTTCTGGTAGTTTTCTTATCTTATATGTCTTTAAATGCTAGTGCGTCGATTTCGTATGGTTTTATTTATTTGAATTCTTCGTTTGTGCGAGATTTTCTCGGCCTTGTTGTATGTTTTCAGTAGATTGGATCTGGTTGACCTTTGCTGTTGATTTTTTTTGGTGTTAAAAGTGCTGGATTTGTGGCTGAATATCATAGCTAGGGCTTTCTTTTGCTTTTATGCGGCTTATTAGATAATTGTTTGGAATCAGCAAATTGTTTGTATGGGTTTTTATTTTTTATTTTTATTTTATTTTTATTTTTTTTATACATATATGCGAAAGAGTTCCTTTGTATGTATGATATAAAGAGTTTTATTTACTTATTAAGTTGTTTAGAAAGCTTTGATCTAGTTCAAGGGATATAGCATGACTTTTCCTGCATTGCTTTCTAGTTGCAGCAGTGCTGGCATGGAGATGTACAATGGTTCTGATAGATTAGTCACCGAGACATACATGGTACGTGCCTGTCTGTTTTGATCATATTATTGTGTATCTGTTTGTGTTTTGATTGTCGCATAAATGGAGTGGAATGAATTCTTTGTGAGGCACACAATAGATAAGAAATTGGAGTTGTTGTGCTGGCTTTGTATCTATTACTGTAAGTTCTGCATTATGGCTAACTGTCCTTCTCTCTGGATTTCAGATGCCTGGTACTGGATTGAACCCACAGCTTGCATCAACCCCACCTCTTGAAGATATTGATTACATGGGTAATGAAACAGCACCAGAGGTGCTTCTCGACCAGGGCCTATATTATCCCTCTGCTGCCAACTATTATGGGTACTACTGTACAGGTATTAACACCTCTTCTGCAAGTGATTTATATATATATATATATATATATTCATGTGGTTGCCATTTAGTGTGAAGATCAACATAGTTGGAGTGTACTTATTGTATCCCTTTCTATGTGATTATGCAGGATTTGAATCACCTAGTGAACTGGATGACCACCATATGTTTTTTGGGATAGATGGTCAAGATCTCCAGTCGGTAAGGCTAACTATTTCCTTTGATATAGTATTGTAATGCTTATATTTTCACCTTTCTTTTTCTTGATATCTGTCTCTCTGTTGTGCTCCAGGGTTTGCAAACTGATGGCACACCATATGTATATTACTCTCCTAGCTATGAATATGCACAGTCTCCTTACAATCCTTACAATCCTTACATACCTGGTGCTGTTGGGTATGACAGCCCATTTATAGGAACACAACAATATGCTACAGGCTCCTTATATCAGCAACCCATATCTTCACCTGCGTATTTCCCAGTTGTTGTCCAATCAAATTCAGATATTGCACCAAACAGTTATTCGGGTCATTTGACTTCAAGCAATGGTTCAACAGTTATGAATAGAGTTGATAGTGCTACTTTAAAGCACACCCCTCGTGCATCATCTGCCAGCGCAGATTCTAATTTGCAGAAGTTTGGTTCAGGCTATCCAACATCTTTGCCTTTTGAATCTTCTTCTCACCCACCTCAAAGCCTGTCTAAGCTAGCAGAAGGGTTATTGAGCAACAAGACGCACAGTAAGCAGTCCTCATCTCACGGAGCTATAACATCTGGCAGAAACCATCAGGTTCCACAGGTAATTCTCGGAAATTAAATACTTTCCTCTCGCTTGATACATAACCATTTGCCAGCTTAGGCATTTCTTGTTGGGTTGCAATTTTTCTATATAAAGGGTTCAGAATTAGGAGCAATGTTTGCCAGTTTACATGACAGTTTTTTTTTGGTGCCCCCTAGTCCTTCATTATTAGCCACATCTTTTAGTGTCATTTTCCAAGTTCACATCTGCTTCTTTATGTACTATACAGTGGTCTCATCTTAGGTGGATTATATCATGTTAATTTGAGTCACAAAACCTGCTAATGGTATTTGTGTTTGAATACCCATTCTCAGGCTGGAAGTTCTGGTTCTATTCAAGCAACACATCGCATCTCAAATGATCGAGCTCCATCTGTTAACGACCCATTCAAAGGTAGCTTGCTTAGTGGTAATGGCATTGGAAGTTTTGGATCCAATTCTCATGTATGGGATGCACCAGACAAGTTTGGTCCTGGAATCCAATTTAATAGTGCTATTACCAATGGGGATAGAAATACAAGGATGTTGTATGATCAAAGTCGGGCTCCAAGGACAAACAGATCCAAAGTTCAGAAGCCTTCAATGATCACAGTCAAAGCATACAGGAACAAAGTCGGTGCTGGTGATGCACACGGTAACATTGTCATTCAGACAGACAAGTATAATAGAGATGATTTTGCTCTTGATTATTCAGAAGCCAAGTTCTTTGTCATCAAGTCATATAGTGAAGATGATGTGCATAAAAGCATAAAATATAACGTCTGGTCAAGCACTCCCAATGGAAACAAAAAGCTTGATTCTGCATACAATGAAGCGCAGATGATCTCTGCTGGGAAGCCAAGACATTGCCCTGTCTTTCTTTTCTTTTCTGTGAGTGATCATCTTGATATCTTGATCACCCCCTATTTAGTCATTTAATTTGACAGTTTGGATTATCTGATACTTAGCAAACACTGGTTTGCCGTGCAGGTTAATGCAAGCGGACATTTCTGTGGTGTTGCAGAGATGGTTGGTCCGGTTGACTTTTCCAAAGACATGGAATTTTGGCAGCAAGATAAATGGATCGGTAGCTTTCCTATCAAGTGGCACATTATAAAGGATGTGCCAAATACTAGTTTACGGCACATCATACTAGAGAACAATGAAAATAGGCCTGTCACCAGCAGCAGAGACACCCAAGAGGTAGTTACATTCTGATGTTTGCTTTATTGTTCTTTATTTCTTACCCTTTTATATTCATTTGTCTTTTTTGCCTTGGGAAAGACATGCTTATTCATAAAAGTAGACAAAGGCCTTGTTGTGAAGTAAAGCAACATCCACCTGTATAACCTTTTTTAATGTTTATTCTCTGCTTATTACCTCTTGTCTGTTGTAAGATTCTCAACAATGTGTTTTTACAGTCAATGATTTTTTTCTTAAAAGCTAAGTTTTGGTATTTCCAAAGTTTGAATGAGATTCTTTGAATATTGACCCCTTATCTTGCTGATATACCAAATTACTTGATTTTCTTCTTTGCAAATCTTTTGGCTCTCTTCCAAGAAAGTCCCCTTTTGTTTTTGTCGGCAGGACTTGAATCAACTTCAGATTATGACCTTATTTTTTTGTTGAACTTCTAGAATTTCTGCAAATGCCTTTGATGCATGATATTAGAAGGATTTAATGCCTAACTTTTTGTTCTGACTTACAGGTGCCATATTTACCAGGCTTGAGTATGCTGCACATATTCAAAAATAGCTCTCCGGGGACTTCTTTACTTGATGACTTCATGTTCTATGAAGAACGGCAGAAAATTATGGAGGAAGAAAGGTCAAGGCTACCCCGCAGAGGCTACAGCAAGCCATTTGCATTGGCATCCTCTGCTCAATCCTACAGGCCCAGTGATTCTGCTTACTTAGGTGGGCCAGCATTGTCCCAGAATCAACTTAATGGTCCAGTTAATGAGCTCTTGCATCTGGATGAATATCAATCCCATGTTGCAGTAGAAAATGGAACCCAGAACAATGCAGAACAACAAAATGGCATTGCTCATCTTCCTGAAAAATTTGGAAAATTAGACCTCACAGCTGTTCAGACATCGAAAGAGGTTGCAAAACAGTCAGGTGTTTTTGTTAAAGAGAAAGCTGTTCTGAATGGTTCGGCCAAGCAGCTTTACGAAGCGGATGGAAAAGAACCTATTTTCCTGACAAAAAATTCTCCAATAACTATCAAAAAATCTAATGAACTTGGTGGTCCAAAGAAGGCTGTTTCTCCAGAATGTCATCCAAAAGTCGACAAAGAGGACACAAGTCCTGAGTTAGCACATACCAACGATGTGGAATCTGTGTTTCAGATTGGCTCTATCACCATTTATCCCGAGGGAGGTAAAACTAATTCATCTCTTCAAGGGCCAAGAGAGAGCTATTCAGAAGATGTTGTCACTGTAGGCTCAATGCGAATCAAGGTTAACAAGGATGGCCAATCTTCGCTGATTGAAAAATCTTGAATTACAAGAGTGAGATTCCAATTCTCGACTGGGATGGATTGTGGCACCTCTCCAGAAATAAGGAGAGGTTATCATATTCTATCATTCATATCACTTGTATCTTATCAGAGGATCCCCCAAGGGGATAATTGTACTTGTGTTCTTTGTTATGGAAATTCTTGTTAGCATTAGGGGCGGGTTCTGACCGAGGTTTATTTTGTTGAGTTCTTGATTTACATTTTTTTGTTTTTTCAATGTTAGTGGTGTTGGGTGTATTTTTTTGTTGGTCTTAAAATTTGTATTTAAGATTCACAGGTTGTAATCTCTTGATATCTTTGTGAAAACAATAGAAGTTAATGCGGAGGCTGATTACAGTGTGCAATTTTCAAAACTCTCCCTATTTTGGTATTTTCTACTGTGCGTTTTTGCATTGTATATCGTCAGGCATGCACTTTCAAATGTTAAAACGACGCATTAGTTATGTTTCCTATTTATAATTCAATAAATATATATATGTCTTCTTTTATATTTTTAATATAATTTGAAAACAAAACAAATCTTTAATGGACGATTCGGCTTCGCTACTGCGCAGTATTCCACTAATAAAGACAAAACATACGGCCACTGAACCCAGGAACACGCGGGCTTCTTGTAAAATTCCAAAAACAACCCCAAGAAAACTGAATTCAAAATGAATGCAAGGATATTCTTGTCATTTTAGAAGTGCCTTTTTGTTTTTGGCAAGCTGGTACTATGCTGTTAACTTATATAAATAATAAAACACCTGAAACGTTAACATTCTTTCCATTCATCGTCAACCCCTCGTTCCTCTTCACTGAGGCTGAGGTTCCCAGCTGCGGCCGGCGAAGCTCTTTCTCCCGTCTCACTGCCGACGTAGGTTTATGGATGCTTCTTTACGTCATCTGTCTGTGACTCCTGGGAGTTCGATCCACTTCCATTCCTTGCATTTTGTGTTTTGAGGTTCATCTGGATTCTTGTTTGGTTCCTATTGGGGTTTCTTGTTTTGATTTGTGAACATGGTATACGGTTCTGGTGATCTTGCCTGATATTCTGATCTGAAGTAGCTTTTTTGAAACTTCACTTGTTTCCTTTCTTTTATGATGCTTTCCTTTCAGTTAAATACCAGGGTTTGGTTTTTCTAACTTTTGTTGTGCCTTCTTAATTTGTTCTTGATGGTTTTTTTTTTTTTCTGATTTACTGGTTTTTTCCCTCCTCTGCTCTCTATTTTTCTCATTTGAGTTCCGTTCCGTTTACCTTACATCAATGATCATTCTGTTTTATTTTGTTTATTTATTTTTTAGAAATATAGAGAAACTACTTTGAAGGAACCCAATCGGGTATTGGAATTGAATACCGAATGTTCATTGTGAAGCATGTTCATATTTTCTTCACTAAAAATTTGGACAAATTTGTTGGTAATTGGACTTATTCTTAAGTCTGCAGGACTGCAGCCTTCTTGATTTGGTTCATAATTTGATATGGTTCCTGCCCTTTAAGCAGATATTTAGTAAATCGCTATTCTAAAATGGTACGTTATGAACTCACTGCTCAATGTTTACTGAAGTGATTAGCATTTGCAATTTCTCATTTACACAATCGTTGTTCTGATGTTATAGGCTATTATTGAAGTAGAGGAAAGTAGTTCTTCTGACGTTGAGATTATAGAGCAGGATTCAGATGTGTGGACTTCGACCAGAATAGTGCCTGCAAAAAGGGTACATTTTTATTTGCTTTCAAAGTTCAAATGTATCATTTCTTGATTGGAGCCTTGCTCAGAGTCTTGATTGGTTCTCCTGCTGAAAAAGTTTTTTGGGAGATGTGTCCAGAATTTTGATTGTTTCTCCTGCAGTAAATATGTTCTTGCAACTGGTTTTTTACTAATAGTTATAATTCAGATTGTTTAGTTAGCTAATAAAAAAAAAAGATTGGCACACCACCCCCTTTGGCAACATCTGACAGAGATCCATATAAGCTTGTTCTTGTTTACAGCGCCATTGGTTTAAGGACTCTTGGCATGTTTGAATGCTGAGGTTTTTGACTATTTGCATATATGCTTCTATGAATGGTATTTTCATGTTTATTGTCTTTATACTATGAGAAATAAGATAAAACCTTTTAATTTAATCAGGATGTTCATGCAAAGGTAAAATACTCTTGATGTAGCCCATAGTATAGTAGGTCATCCTCTTGAAAGTTCTTAGACCTGGACCTTATTCTGGACTGACCAGGTGTCTAAAATGGCTGTAGTCTTTGATAACTAGCTGCTATTAATAGGATTGGTTTATTAGATCCTGCTCTAATACAACTTACTTGCAAGTTGTAAATTTTGCTGATTACTTTGAAAAATCCTTATTAACTTGGACAAATTCATGGTCATTCATTAATGCTAACATGGTATTATTTCTTGTTAAACGCAAATCTCTATATCTGGATATACATATTTGCACTTGTATCATATTTTCTCTGCTGGATAGGTCAAAGTTGAAGTATCTGGCAGGCATGTGACTGTAAAGCCATCTTATGAGCCTCCAAGGCATACAGAGGTAGATATCATCTCTTTCATATTTTTAGCGTGCAAAACTTTCTCATGGAGATTGTTTAGGAATTTGTTCATTATACTGAGGCATATATTTTCTGCTTTCAGAATTGGATAAAACTAAATATTTATCGGCCCACCAGATTATTAATCATTTTGCAGATGTTCTGCTGCCCTTCTTCTGCCCTTCTATCAATTTTGGTTTATTCAAGTATAATAAGTTAAAATTGTTAAAATTTTAAGAAGGCTAAATTGTTTAACCATTCAGGGGCTGTGATCCACCAGTCAGAATTGGTCCGTTTAGGTACTTTGGCTTCTACTACATGGTCTGCATGGCTTGGCCTTGCAATTAATTCGCACAGTTTACCACCAAAAAAATTAATGGTGTTCTTAGGCTAGCGGTTGAAATTTGGCTGTTTCAACGACCCAAATGTGAAGCTATATCATATTTAGTGTAGAGACAGATATTGTTAGAAGCCATCATGGTGATAGAAACATGTCTTATTATTCCCAAAATCTTGAAGAGATAAAATGGAGAACCTATGCAAAAGTAACAACATAATCTATTTATGTTACTGCCATACTATGGAATGAGATCATGCTCCAAGCTGTTCATCAGTGTCTAAGGTTAGGCCTTTCAATCACTTGATGGGCTGCTGAGGGTATATTGTTCAACCACCGCAAAAACTTGATGCCTACCTCCACAAAGTGATTTGGCCCTGCTAATCAATGATCATTTTTTAACAGAGTCAATAGACTGAT
The DNA here is from genome assembly GCF_009730915.1 of Dioscorea cayenensis subsp. rotundata. Lineage (NCBI taxonomy): Eukaryota > Viridiplantae > Streptophyta > Magnoliopsida > Dioscoreales > Dioscoreaceae > Dioscorea > Dioscorea cayenensis. The sequence continues at coordinate 30,959,080 of NC_052489.1, read as the reverse complement.
GCCATCATCAGCAAATCCTTACTATGTGAAGGATTTAGCAGCAAGCATAAATAACTTGCCCAAAATTGAGTAGAATTAATGTATTTATGGTGGGTCATGTGAAAGACTATTTGGGACTAAGAAATTGCATGTTTTGCTTTGTGTCTTCTTTTCCAATTGCTCTTTTTTTTTTAAATGATGATGGGCATCAATTTATTCTGGTTAGAAAAAAAAAAATGTTCACGTAATTATTTATTATGTATGCAATAACTCAGGCTCAACAGAAGTCAATTTTTGAAGGTTCAGAATCGCCAGATATCCTTATATCTGTGTCAGAGGAAAGTAATTCAAAGCTCAAGTCTGATATGGACTGTAATCAAGAAAATGAGGTGATACTATGTGTTCTCAGATCCTGTATTGACTTGCATGTAGAATTATCAGCAATCAAAGGAGACTACTACTAACAAACCGCTATTTTGTTGGTATGCTTGTGTCCTCTTATTCAAGTTACACTGTCCTGACTATTTGTATGTCTAATGATAATGAAAATGTCTGTATCATGTTATTCCTCTCTCTCTCTCTCTCTCTCTCTCTTTCTCTGTGTGTGAGTGTTTAGGGATTGATATGTAAATGCATCAGCCTCTTTTCTTTGAATTAATTGCCTTTTTTCTTCTCTTTTGCACTACTGCGTTACCCAGTGTTTCATGTATGTCACACAGGTCCTTAATGAATCTTCAAACGCTGCTCCAGACAAGAGGCTTCTTTTACTGGCAATGGAGTTCCAAGATGAACTAGTTGATTTGGCCATAAATAAGCTTGGTATGGCGTGTTTCCCAGTGCTTAAGTTTTCTGCTTATGTATTTTCTTTTCCTGTTTTGGTGTTACTTAAATGACAGATAGCTATCACTATATTTATTATTATTTTGAAGTTTCTAAATATTGCTTAAAATTTATTACTCTTCTTATGGAGAGACATGAGGTATGCTGATAGTTCCTTAAATGTTCATGCAACTTTCAGATTTTTCATAAAACTTAATATAGTTATTGTTGTACCAGAGGAATTAGATAATTTTATTGGCATATCTTTGTACTGCTTTCAACTTTTAAAAGGAAAAGGCAATCTTCTGGAGAGCTACAAGAGACTAAGGAAGACTCATCTTTCATATATATGAATGATTTCCTTTTGCGAGGCAATTCCTTATTGATATTCATAATCCATAAGTCTTTATTGCTGCAGAAGCCAATTTTGATCCATGGCTAGCGTATGTGTATATGCAGCTCAGATAAGTAGATTGCCATGAAAAGCTAAGTTTACAAGCATTTGATCATGATTCATGTAATGCTTAAATGAATAATTAATGACATAACACTTTTGAATCACCGCAAGGATAATATTTTCTTGTTTGTTTGCCAAAGTCAAGGATATGAAGATGGCGTTATGTGCAAATTTTGATTGAGATTTGAGGTTAAGATAGACAATCATATGCATGTTAATCTAGGTTTGAATAGCTGTTGGATGATGAAGCTTACTCTTTATCATTGAATTTTGTTGCCTTTCAGGGGAAGGTGCTCCTCTGACAGAGCTTGTTGATTTCATCCTTTCTTTAACAGCAAGGAGCTCAATTGAAAAGGATATAACTGGTTCAAATGGTTCTAAAGATAAAAAGAATGAGGTTCGATGTTGTTTTTCTTTTCTTTTCTTTCTTTTTTGCATTGTTGCTTCTGATTCAATAAGAGAAATGCTAAAACAAATGTTTTGTTGTATGTTCAACTTTCACCCACCCTTTGTGCTGGCATTACATAACCATTTTGCATGGTTGTGCACAGCATTTCATTCATCGTTTTATCTTTTTATCGAATAATATCAAGAAGGTTCGAACTGTGTTAATTAATCAATTATTAAATATTCCAGGGAAATACTAAAGAGACAATTGCATTACATTTGAACCATGTGTCATTCTGAATTCATTCTATGTTTTTATTTTTAGCTCAAATAACATCAAGGAGGTTCAAATTGTGTTAAATTCTAATCAGCCACTAAATTGTCTAGGGAAACACTGAGGAGACATTGCTGGGAAAAATGGACAAGACTGCCAGCCTACTTGATATGGGTTTCTCAGAGGATGAAATCTTTTCAGCAATTGATAATCTGGGCAAGTAGATTTCTCCCCCATGCATTGGCAATTAGCTTTTTTATCTGCTGCAAATTCATTACACCTGCATTACATCTGACCAATCGGACATCATAAGAGAAGTCAAGCCAGCATCCTTTGAAATAAGCTTTGGCCCTACGTACAAAACTCTTGTTAGTGAATTCTTTTAATCATTGCTTGATCATGGATGCCAAATCGAATTGAGCACGGTTTCAAGAAATATATAGATCTTAACAGTGATTAAGATCCAGTGCAGGGACTCTTTCTTGTTTAGAGGCAGACAGTATAGATATATAAAGTTAATAAAAATGGGATAAAGAGTTACAGTAGTGCCAAACAAGCCATTAGAAGATGTGTTACTGGTTACTGCTTTCATCAACTGCAGTTGTTTAAGTTTTATAGTGTTCACTAGCATCAACTACAGAAGCTGTACACTGTTGTGGTAATAGAATATTCTGTGCCTTATTTTCAGGTCCAGAGGTTCCCATCTGGGAGCTTGCTGATTCAATATTTGCGAACCGAATTGCCTCTGGAACTGGAGAGGAGGTAAGCCTGTCTTTTTCTTGGCTATAACTCCTTTCAGTGAATTAATTCGACTATTACATCTAAATACCCTTTATGTCGACAAACATGGAACATTATCACCTTGAACATTTCATTTCATGCAGATGCAGCATATAGCAATAGTAGGTGCTGGAACATGAATATCAATCTTATTATTTGATTCATGGACATATGCATATACACTCTGTGTTTGCAGGATCTGCTAACAAGTCGATGTAGCAGTGTCAGTCAGCAAGACGGAAACATGCCGAGAATTTAACTACTGAAATAGAGGAACATCTAAAACCATCAATCAAATCTTGAATATCTAAGCTATTAAAGAATTGGTCATGAAAATGCAGTGAATGCTAAGTATCAGTTTGGAAATTACATTTCACTATTTCTCTGCTGAATAGAGCTTGAACATCCTCCATAGGCTGTCAGTAACAGGTTTTCTGAAGAAACATTACTAAAAAGGGCAAGCATTGTTTGATTTTCTAATGTCTACAATCTAATCTTCCTTGTTAGTCATACATGAAGAGTACTATTCATTTTTTTTTTTCTTGTGTTATATTTATATTGCAAGATAATGAAGTTAATCAACTATTATGCGCAGCAATCCATAAAGTTCTAATCATTTTCTTAAGACAGACTATCAATTAAAACAATAAAGATGTTCAGAATCAAAAGTTGAAATCTTTTGGCCTTCAAGATATTTTATTTTTATTTTTCAATAAAAGTCTTCAAATTAATAAAGTCTACACGCCGATCTCGCATCAAGAATAATCATGACATATTTTTAATTTTGCCCAACAATACCAACAGAGATGCACTGTGGTTTTATTTCAGCAAAAATAATTTTACCCATAATTTCAAAAGGGTTTTTCCTCATGATTTCTCATGTAAATTTTATGTGCTTATTACCATGTTCATATTTATTACGTCTCAAGATTGACTGCAACAAACAACAGCGATCAACATGTGCACAAACAGAACATTGGAGCTAAAAATAACATTGCAACCAAATGGTTTACCAGAACCAAACCACCACAACAAAAGGTGATTCTGGAAAGAGGATAGGTGACATCCAATTCACATTCCAAAGTAGTAGCTTGATACAATTTCATAATCAATGGGGATTGGAAAATTTGCGACCGGTCATCTTCTCTGACTCATAGAGAATATGATTTATAAGACCCCTTGCAGCACTGCATATTACAATAATAGGAGATGCTCAACTGATTTGAAATGATTAAATATCACAAGAGATGGGGATAGATAAGAAGACAACTTACTCATCTTTCAATTTCTGAATCTTTTCAGGATCAGTTTCATGCATATGTTTCTTGAATTGCTGTCTCACCATGTCGACAACAAGTGCAGTGTTGTGTTGCTGCAAAAAAATTAAAAAAAGAAAAGAAAGATGACTGTTTAGAAATGTACCAGACAAAAAAGTAGATAATTAAAACAATGTTTGGCTCTAGTACATAAAACTTTGTATGAATATGACATTCTTCAGGCTTATGATATAGCACTGTGGTTTAAATTTTGAATTTTCAGGATATAATCATGTGCTTCAAATATGAACAAGACTTTGCATACTAACGTGTCTTCTTCTGATACATCAATTTCAAGCTGAATTGGTCAATGGCAAACATCATTTACAAGTGCAGTGACAAATTCCAAAATAGACAGCATTGTTGAATGATGGGTCATAGACAGCAGACATTCAATATAATGAATATGCCAAATCTCGGCAGGTCCACATCAAAATCATGGAAAATTAAAAATCACATGTGATACAGCCATCTTCTGATAACATCAACCATCCATGCTATCTGAAGCATACCTCTATCTCTTCCCCAACCTTTTATACAAACATGAAGTGTGTTCCTCAACAAATCCAGCTTAAAGTTTCTGTTTCTTAATTTTAATGTTCACAAAATTTCAAGAATCCAGTACTTTGTGCCAAGAGATACAACCCTCTATAACTACACCAAAATAATCATACATTTTTATTGAGTGTCAGATGGAAAGTTCACTTAACTAGTTTAGCTATAATAATCAGATGGATTTTTCACTTAACATAAAAATATACTTGTCAGGAAAATTCAAACTGTGAGTGTATTGATCCCTAAATACGACTCCATTGCGAGTCTTAGCTGACGAACTAATTCTCCAAGTTACCACATCTGATTAGTTCTTAATCAGTGAAACGAAGGAATCAATCACACCGGAATATCTTTACCATATAACAAATATTTTTCAAAACCTTCCTTGTTTCACATACACACCATGAATGCTGATTTGGAATATCAACACTCTATCATAAGTCTAGAATCCACACCTCTCCTTTCGTTTGCATTTACATTTACTCCAAGCTTTGTTCAGGCACATCTTCTTCATTTGCATGTATATCAAATAATTCTAAAAACTAAATGCATTTATGAGAATCACTAGAACTATTAGTTCACTAAATGCACCCCCATGTAATGTTCACTATCTCAATCCAATAAATATAAGTTGATGATTTCTAGCAAATGAGAACCAAAATTTAGAGCTAAGCAGGAAGAAAACCAACATGAAGTACCCCTAGTTACATCCACAAACCAAAAATAAATAAATAAATAACAATTCCAAGATCAATAGAATGATAAAAAATTCAATTTTTTTTTTCCCAACTTTAAGCATCAATTTTCAATCTAATCACACAGAAAAAGTAAGCATACCTGATGCCCTATAAATTTAGCTCTTCGCAAACACTCCCTATATAACTGCAAATAAATCAAAAATTCAAACAAATCAAACAAATCATGCAAGAATGATATATATGAGAAGGAGAAAAGCAAAAACAGGAAGCAAATTCACAAACCCTAATGACATTATCAGCGAGTTCAGGGGGCAGCGCGGTCTGAAGCGAAGGCATCTCCTTCAATTCCAATCTTTCCTAATCTATTACTAAAAGCACCATTGGAAAGATTCATCATCAAATCAGTTCAAAAAAAGAAGAAAAAGTTCAATCTTTACACTCATCAAAACTAGAAACTACAACAAATGCAAAAATAGAAATCGAAAGATTGGATCAAGTAGTGAAAAATCACCACGAAAGGACGAAAGGAATCACGATCTCGGTGGTGGTGAAGGCGGCGGCGGCGATGAAGACGACGGCGGAGATCGTGAGAAGAGAAACAGTGATCCCTCGCCGGCGAGATATAGCCGCTCTACCTGCTAGTGAAGAGAGCACGTGCGTAACACGTGCCCCATCCGAGCTTAATCGGCTATATTTTATTTTATTTTATATATTTCTTATCTAAATTATTTTTGGGAATTTCTTTATATAAAAAATAAATTTTTTGGGTGATGAATAAATGATTTTTTATAAAAGGACAAGGCATTATGATTAGAAAATTATTTAAGCATAAAAGGGCTGGTGTGAGCCATTAAAAATGTTCCAATTATTCAAATATATATATATATATTAAAAAAATTTAAAATTCTTATTGATGTGAGATCCATCTTGGTCCACCCAACCATGGAACACAACAATAATAATTCTAGCCTAACCGACTATTCTAATTATATATTCAAATTTTTGTCACTTTTCAACAAAATTAGATTTGAATATTCCACAAATTTCTTATTTCAAAAAATAGGAAATAAAAATATAACTCATGATTTTTCAAGGTTATTTATTTATTTATTAATAAAAATATTAATTAATATTGCAATGCTTATGCTCTCTGACTGGGACCCACTACAACCCTTCTTAGTCATCCTCTTGTTGTTTGAGAGTGTCCATGCTTTCTCAACCTCTATGTATCATTTTCCTTCCCATTTCTGATATCTTTTTTCTAATTATCATCTCAAAAGGCTAATTCTTGTGGAAAAGATTCACCTTTTCCAGTAATTCTTGGAAGGTGAGAATTTTAATGATCTCTTTTATGTTTATGATGCTTTTTTTCCAATTGTCAATTGGGTTTTTGGCTTAGAAGTTCTTCAATCCTGTATTCTTTGTCTTCTTTTTATTCTTTTTAATTTGAAGAATATATATATATATATATATATATATATATATATATATCTGTGTGTGTGTGTGTGATTGCAGGATGCTGAGTATTATTAAATTAAGATCTAGTCTTATTTGATTTCTAATTTCTTTCTTGAAATATTCAACTGTGTTTTGTGTGAATCCTTGTTGAGTGATGTTTTATGCTCAGATTTTTTTTTTTAATGAAAAAATTGGATAAACCATGGTTCATTGATTAGAATATGGTTTCTGTAATCAATTCTCAATTATTTTGGTTCCAGTTGTCTGTGATATCTGAACATATAGACTTGTCCCCCATTTTTTTTTCTCTTTATTTTTTATATTTTTTATTTATTTCTGCATGTTTGAAGATCCATCTTTCCATGAATTTCTGATAAGTTTATGTTGTCTGTGATATTAAAACATGGTTCTTCTTTTTCTGTTTTGATTTCTACTTTTGTAAGACTAATCTTTTCTGAAATTTCTGCTAATGTTGGATGTTTGTGTTTGGGTTGATGATGTATACAATCAAAAGGTCTGAGGTTTGCACAAGATTATCTGTAAATGGGTTCAGAAGGGCCTCAAGTTGTGACAGTCCATGTTACCGGGTTTAAGAAATTCCATGGTGTCTCAGACAACCCAACCGAAATAATTGTCCGAAATCTGAAAGAGTATATGGAGAAGAAGGGTTTACCCAAAGGCCTTGTGCTTGGGAGCTGCAATGTTCTTGAGACCGCCGGAGAAGGAGCACTTACAACTCTTTATGAAATTCTTGAAGCTGCAATTACAAGCCAAGACAATGAACCTTCGGGTTCAAGACAAGTTATTTGGGTGAGTTGCTGATCTATTTCTTTGTTCTTGGCATAATACGCGTGTCTGTGAAGTTCATGTGATAGATTTCTTTGGAATCAACTCGATCATCAGATTATTATAAGTTCATTTTATACCGGACCAAACTGGAATAGGGCTATGTATGTTCTTATCATGAGGAAGGGGTCATTTGAGTGTATGTCAATAGATACTATGTTTACATATGGATCCCTATGTTGTTACTTTCTATTTAGGATTAGGAATGGGCGTAATCAGACCCACTTTCCTTTTATCAAATATTGAAGGCATTTGATAATTTATATTCATCGGCCTACACTTACGGGAGTTAAGGTCAGTGTGTTTTTTTGCGAAAGTTAGAAATATGAGCAGTTTTTAACCATAATGTGATTATTCAGTATCCTGGCTACTAGCAACGTTCATATGGCATGTAAGAACAACTCAAAGAAACTCAAGCAAAAATGTTGAGTTCTAATGATTCAAGGTGCTTGGTATGTATGTTTGGTGGATTGTATCACCTTTCAGAGCTTTAATGTTGTTTACCTATTTTGTTTATATGAATTAAAAGTGTGATAAATTATCTTCTTTAACACACTCGAGATGAAATATTTCTTTTAGCCAAAAAACCGAGTGACCTGATTATTTAACAATTTATCGCTTCATATATATATATATATATAAATATTTTTTCTCTCACTCTGATGTTGATATGTTACACCACAGCTTCATTTTGGAGTAAATAGTGGTTCAAAAAGATTCGCCATTGAGAGTCAAGCTGTCAATGAAGCCACATTTCGATGTGAGGATGAACTAGGATGGAAACCACAGGTTTTTTTTATAAGCAATGAAGTTTGTGGATATGATCTAAACATGTAATCTTGTCTAGCTGTGGAATTCTACATAAACTCAGTTTCCCTGTCTATTTTCTTCTTTGCTTGTAGAAAATCCCAATCATCCCTTCCGACGGAGATATTTCGCAAACTCGAAAGGTACTAATTAATGCTTTTCTGAATCACTTGCAAAACAATAACTTATTTGCTATATTTTTTCTCGCTATCTCTTTAAACTTCCTCTATTTTGAAACACCCAATATCCTTGTAATTGATGCGCAGACCGTTCTTCCTGTGAATGACATTGTCAAGGATTCGGCTGCAATGGGGTACGATGTGGCACGTTCGGATGATGCTGGTCGATTTGTATGTAACTATGTGTACTATCATTCTCTCCGTTTCGCAGAACAACAAAGGATCAAGTCTCTTTTTGTACATGTTCCCCTCTTCTATACAATCAATGAGGAAACACAGCTGAAGTTTGCTGCCTCCCTCTTGGAGATTCTTGCTTCCTTGCATTAGAACTTGTCTTTGTGTATGAGTTTTTTTAAAAACTGGTGTGTGTTTTGGGAAGTGTAGTCAGTGCATGGTGCAAGCAAAGGCACCAAAGAAATGAAAACAGAAAACTGGTTAAATTATTGAACCTATGATCTATCTTCCTGTATGTTCAGACTTAAGGCGAATAAACGAATGTATTGCTTTAATAACTCTTGAGTTCTACCACTGCTTGTCTTGCTGGTTCTTATCTCTTCAATTATCCATCCATTCATATTGCAAGAGTTTCTAATTTTACAGAATGCAGATGACACATAATAATACATCAAGACATTTGAAGATCATAATTGAACTCGATATTGTTGAGCAAATAACAAATGGCGAATGAACATTCAGTGTATAATTTTAGACATAAGTTTGCGGTTGGAAACAGGAATTGCAATAACACAATGAAGTGTCAAGATAAAGCAAATGTTTTTTGAAACTGATTTACAGAAGTGCAGGGTCTCATGGCAATAATCTCCAGACAAACAAAAGCTGAGGTTTCACAACAGGATCACTTAATTTTAGCAGTTGAGGGGAAGATAGTGTTAACATTCACAAGCTAACACTACCTGAACGTTTGAGAATTACAGGCCCAAGAAGGAGAATTGCTTCCGTGCATGCTCTGGGATCAGCTTCACTAAAGTCTCCATAGGCACCCCCTTCAACTCTGCCCATTTCAATTCATCGAGAACAGAAAACTATTAATTTCCTAAAGAATGGAATACCCAAGATAATGAAAAGAAGAACACAAGTTAGATGATTTACCATGAGGTTTGAAGTTAAAAAGAGGAGGAAGGGCACGCCCATTTGGTAGACGGGTGTTTGGATCTCGAAGCTCGTCGAAGAATGGATGGGTTAATGTCTCCAACTGCGAAGCATACGAATTAAAGTAAATGAGGGCATAAAGTGAGGAGAGGCACTATTTTTTCTGCAAATTCATAACTGCTAGGTTCTTTCTTAAATAACACTCACAGCAGTGCTTCTAAGGTTAGGGGAATATTGAAGAAGCCTTGAGACAAGATCCACAGCTTCAGGTGGTGTTCTTTTCGGGAAGATCTGAGATACGCAATTAGAAATTAGAGTGATATATATTGCATAAACTTTAGGTAAGACAAGAGGAAGCTAGTTATCAAACCTTGTGCCATGGGTGAGCTTTTATCTGGGGGAATTTAAATTCTGTGTAGTTGGGATTCATGCATTTGATTTCTTCCCTTGTTGGTGTACCCAAAACCTGTGAAATATGAGTGTGAGCCAAGAATGACAACAAGGCTGCAATAGTTAAAACCAAATAACAACAAAGACAAAAATTTAGACCAAGAACTTCACCTTAATAATTTCAACAAGTTGGTCTACTCCACTTTCACCAGGAAAAAGTGGCTGTTTAAAATAAAAGAAAGCTTAAAATCCGATATTTTTATCTAATCAAAACTTCATTATATTAAGATACAAGTGGCTTATTAGGATGGTAATGTTCAATGCCAAGGCTTACCTGACCCAGCAGTAGTTCAGCAAGGACACATCCAGCAGACCAGATGTCGATTGCAGTCGTATATTCAGTGGCTCCAAATATAAGCTCAGGAGCTCTATAATATCTAGAACAGATGTATGATATATTTGGCTCCCCTTTGACCTATTTGTGTGTCAAAATAATTTAGCCCATATGACTCAGTAAAATAATTTTGCTTTGAACTAAAGATGGAAAAAAGCATACCAAGACTTTTGCACTGCCGAAATCGCATAGTTTCAGCTGATGAGTATGAGGGTTAACCTGTTATAACAGAGAGTATCCCTTTCAACTGGAGAACTAATCTATGGGTAACCACTGATTAGGACAGAAAAGAACACATGTAGCTTTCACTCATATGATAACAATCACCAAATAATATACCATCCAGCCATGTTCTTAAAAGCAGAGAGTTTGGATAAAACTTCCAACATTCAGTCATTTTAAAGAGAAAAAAATGCAATTTCATTTCATCACTTTTCTCTTTTACTTAATTTCAGTAAACAGTATGCTCTGATCATCATTTGACATTCATCTGAATATATATCGAAAGTAAAATGACTCTATATGATGAGTAAATATACCAGAAGATTCTGCGGCTTGATATCTCTGTGACACACTCCAATGCTGCCATGAATATATGCCAATGCTCTAAAAATCTGCCAAAATTTTGAACAAGATTAACATTAGTATACAAGAAGAATATTTCATGTTAGCTATGCCAGAGTATCTATCCTCCCTCACCACCGCCCCTGCTCTTACCCACCCACCCAAATATAGATTGGAAAGCTAGTTAAAGTTGCAAATGGGGCCTTGACCCAAAAACTAGCTTAACATTGGCCAAATTAATACAAGTCTCCACTTTGATTTGGGCTGGGCAAGAACTAGTTATTTTTCTAAAGCAGCCATCAACTTGACCTGTAGCAAAAATGGCTGTGCCTGGAATTTTTCATGATGGACTAACCAGAGTCATTGGTACACCATACATGATTTCTAATTCAGACGCTAATCATCAGAAATTTTACAAAACCAAGCTGCATAAGTGTGTAAATCCAGATATAAACCCATAACTCTACTATATCTTGGAACTAAGGGACCACAAATCACTATTCACTACTCAGATATAAAAGCAGCTTGCCAACTCCTACCTCTCTCCCACCCTCCACCACAAAAAAAAACAATGAGGATATTGGCAGCTATGATCTGAATATTGAAGCAGAGAATTTAGCATCCTTTTTTATAGAAAAGTAGAAATTTAATTGTACAAATCTAGCATCCAGGATAACATCTTCCAAATATAGATTACACATCAATCATGGAAGAATTAACAGAAAAAAAGTAGCTTGCTCTTACCTGGTAGCTATAAAGTTTCACATAGATCATTGGCATTCGTTGGTTCATCTTGTTATAGTGTTTTATAACACGATGAGCAGTCTCAGGCACATATTCCAAAACCAAGTTTAAATACAGTTCATCCTTATCAGTTGTTGAAAAGAAGCAATGCTTCAAAGACACAACATTTGGATGGTCAAGAATGCGCATAGTTTGCAGCTCACGGTTTTTATATCTTTTGTCCTGAAGAACCTTCTTTATAGCAACAGTCTCACCTGTCTCAAGGCATTTTGCCTGCAAATCCAAAACAATTAGATATGTCATATGACTAATTAAATAAACTATAGTATAGGCACAACCCTAAGTGATGTGTATAGCATCATGAAGGATGCATCCACACAAACATGATAATATGAGCATGGCCCATGGGGAACAGGTAGGCTATATCAACTGAAACAGCAAGAGCACTATTTCAACCATCATGGTCGATGGCACGTTGGCATTCATTACTGGCCCCTGAAATAGGAGACTTCAAGGTATGTGGTGCTATCAAGAGACCTACTGTTTTCAACACGATGGTAGACAGCAGTGACCTTGCTGTCTTTTTATAGAAAAGGCAGACCTTTCCAAAGAGCATCCGTAGTAATTTGATCATCCAAAGATACAAGTGCATGCAGTTAGACAATTTTATGAACTTCAAAGCATAAACTACATTTAAGTTTAAACACTGGAAAACATACCTGGAACACTATTCCAAATGATCCATGACCCACAACACGCTCAGCCATGTAGCTGATAGTCTGCTTGAAGCATAGATGAGTATTATAGTACAGAATGCTATTTGAACTTGCAATAGCTAGATTTTTTTTAAAAAAAAAGGAAAAAAAAGTGAATAAAATCTAAATGCCAACTGCAATTACCTGCTTCGGTTGTCCATTTTTGCCACCAATAGTTGTCACTATTATATGCCCTGTCTCCGTCCCATTTCCATCAACAACTGTTGCTTCCACTTCCTATAGTTTTTACAAAACAACAACAATAGAAAGCTAGTCTAAACATTTGAGCTGCATAATGAAGATCAGAAGCTAAAGTTCAGATTGCAAATTACTTTATCATCTTTTATTTTCATATCATTCATTTCCTCTGGCAATTTCTCCACAGTGATACTGCTACCACTGGTTGTTCTCAAGCCCAATGATGGCGCCAATCCTTCTGAAGCCATCGCATGCAAATTCAAAGTCTCCAAATGCCTTAGCTTTGATACACTTTTTTAAGCACTTTGGCTAAATGAACCTGCTCCTTTGACTGTTACAGAAAATAATAGCATCCATTAGAACAGTAAAAGCACAAAGAAGCTATTGAATTTTTGTGGAATATATTTGGCAGAACAAACAAATATAGCTTACTATAGTTAAACAAAGGGAAACACACAACAATGATCAAACTTTGATATCATATTGAGAAATAGATCAATAAAACACCATCAGAAAGTGTCCACTCCCACAAAATCCAAAACTTAACCTAATTTGTGGATAAATGACTTTCCATAAGGATTTCAAATGACACGAAGTTCCTATAAGTTCCCGCATCACCACGCAGAAATATGAAAAAAGTCAGCATCTTTGGTTGGATTGAAACACTAAAAAGGGGGTGTAGTTAGAGCAAAAAGCACTGAACAAGCAGCAAAACGAGAGATCAGTGCTAGAATCCACAAGGGCATAAACCATTAACCGTGCTCTGCAATAGAGACCCAAATCAAGAACCCGACGAGATCTAGACAACACCAAACAACTTTGGGCTTTGAGAAATAGAATGACATCAACTAAAAATCCAATTTTCTCAATCAGTTCACTAACAATCCTCAAAACACCATACAACTCAGCCAACACCCAGCTTCTAACACAGATTAATCCTCAAGAAAACCAATCAAATACCTTGGAAAACAGGTTAAAAACCTGAACATTCAACTTTCATCCTCTTGTTCTTCAGCATAAAATCCCACAAAAAAAACTCCGAACAAGAAATCAACTAAAAAAAAAGAGGGAAAAACAGCAACAGGAAAAGAGATGGATCACAGCGAAACCCTCACCAGATCCAAGCGGACGGAGCATGGCGCGATATCCGATCGGCACTGAGGAATCGAAACCCAAACCCCGATCTCTTCGCCCTAGGGTTTCAACGCGAAAAATAGGAGGTCGTCTGACGAGCAGCAGGAGTGGAAGTAGTGATGACCAGTCGAAGCTCGAGCCAGAGAACAGCTGCTCTTCACGACCTTTTTCTACAGACCAGAAAACCGACTAAATCTAAAACCGCCAATAAAAAAATGCCACGTCAAACGGTAACTGGACAAGGTTGAAAACCAAAGTACTTGTGGTAATAATATTATTCATATAGTCCCCCAGGTTGACTGGGCAGGCCATTGGCTATGCCCGCCTTGATTTTGAAGTTAATTTTGTCTTATTGCTGACGTGGATTAATTATTTGTTTTTTTTTTTAAACCCATGGCTAATTCCATCAGAATGATAACTCATGAACTTGTCTTCTTTCCTACAAGTCATGAGATGTAGATCTTTAAATAATTTACTTAGATTAACACCTCAATGAACACAAACAAACAAACAGACTGAATCCAAAGAAGTTCTATCCAGTGAAATCAAACAAAAGATAACTTGGATTACACAAAAACAAGAACAGATGGTTCAACTTAACAAGCCAAGCCAAGCCAACAAACAAACACTTATGAGTAGTCATACAAGGAGATGCTCTTGTCATCAGAGACGCTGGCAAGGCGGCCTAGTCGCAGACCTGTTCCACTGGGTGGCCGGAAAGCCACACTCCACACTTGGTCGGTGTGGTTGCTCATCGTCTGCACAGAAGCCCGCATGCTGAGATCCCACAGACGCACCGTCCGATCGCTGGAGCCTGTTGCAATGGCAGCCCCATCTGGACTGGCATCCACACTAAGCACCCAGCTCGTATGGCCCTGACATAGCCCCAATCATGCCCTTCCTCTCAGCATCATACATGTGTACATGTGTGTCATCGCAGGCAGTGAAGAGCACATGTGGATCAACTGGGGAGTACACCATGGACCTCACTGGCATGTAGTGACCATCGAGATGGTGAAGGAACTTAGCGCGAGCTACATCAAAGACAGCAATTGTGCCGTCCATGGATCCACAAGCTAAGCGTCGGCCATCAAGGCTCCAAGCAACAGAGAGCACAAATTTCCCACTTCCAGTCTTATCAGCAGGCCGAGATCCTTCTGGAGGAGGAACTGCAAGGGTGGCAATAAGCTGCCATGAGGAAGTATCCCACAGCTTCACAGAAGCACTTCCACCACCAGCAACAGCAAGCACAGTGCCCTGAAGGAAAAACATTGGCAGAACTGCGGTCAGCATATAAAAGACATCCATTTTCGATTAATAACTTATGCAAGCCATACACACAAGAACTCAGCCAACGCTGACTTTGGAAAAGTTGAAGCACCCAGCAGGGATGTTAGATAAGACAACAGATAGAATTACAAGTTACAATTAGAACAATCAGCTTTTTAAAATGGAATACTTCTAAGTTTTTGATGATAATAATGGATGTAAAATTATACAGGACAGATAAAAATAATAGCGGATCATTAGCAAAATAAAATACTGTGAGTATCTGCCATGTTTCACATATCTTCCCTTTTGTCTTGTACATGGCCAAGGAAGTCAGTTCAATTGAGGCTACAGTTATCTTTAATACCTCATATAAATTGCAAGTGCAGTGATTAAATGAATCCTGACACAAAGTTTACAAGTAGTTGCAGGGAATCTCTACTTTGAAAGAAGAAAGAAGTCCATTGAGGGCAGATAAAAAATTATGCAGAAGGAATGAAAAATATATAACCTATCTAAATTCAATATTCTGTTTGCTATACATAAAAGAATGAAAGACTAGTAATATATGTGATGGTGACCAATGTGGAGACCTCTTTGATAAGAAGAAATGCTGTAATACATGTGTGGTAGAAATACAATATAAATAAGGAAATGCACTCAATAGACAAGTAATCCACATAATTGTAAATCAAGGCTCAAAAAGCTGTGATCTGGTACAAGGCATCATAAGACAATGTTTAATGCAGACATCATGTAATTGCTGCCTAATATAAAATAAATCCAAATACAACAAGCAAATGTCACAGGTCAGAATACCAACATAATTTATCCAATATCCTCAATATCGTGCAATATCTGGCAGATTAACTCAAAGCCAAAGAGAGAGTAAAACAACAATATGACTGTATGAGGGACCACAATGAACATCTAGAAAATTCTTGTCTACACCATGATGCATTGCATTAAGACTATAGGCTATGTCATGTGGCATTGAGATAATATATCAATGGTTCGAAATGATGCATATTGGTGCACTGCATCCTGGGTAGGCAAGGATTGCTCTGAACATTTTGATGCCCAAGCAATCTCAACTGAATATCTCAGTTTTAAGATGAGAAAACGGCTTTCCAAAGATCATCGTTATGGTCCTTGGACACAACTATCTACATCCCTGAACTAGCAGAATTGCAGATGTCTTGATGGCTAGGCTACAATTATTTTCTCTCCAAAATGTATGAATATGGGATGTGAGTAATGAATAACATGAATCTGAAAGGGGAATTGGAATTGAAATGCCTTGAATGAGCAAACCATACATCCACCAATAAAAGGATCCGAAATGCTAATACAAACAGTAAGCGACACTGAGAACAATAATAAGTCAGTTCATTGTTACATATGGCTGCAAGCTAGCTATTGAAAGAAGACTATTTCAATCATTGCTTACCTAACACCACTCCCACCTACTCTCAAAACATCTCTGAAGGCATCTCACTCATTTGACATGTAATTTCAGACGAGACACAGTCGCAAGAAAGACTCACAAAGCAAAGTGAAATTATTCAGGACAACAAAAGCATCTGGCTACAAAACCCTGCTTTCAATCCAAGCAACAACGAGCAAAAAGGTATAGGCAGATGAAAACAAAAGATCTCACCTTTGGATCAAATTGCATGCCCCAAACCTCGGATGGCGGCGCCTCGAGTGTGGCAATGGTGGAATTGGAATCGATCTCAAAAACCCTAATGAAGCTGTCCAGAGAGGCAGAGGCGGCCAGGAATCCGGCGGGATGAGCAGCGACTGCCACAACTCCGAGGGCATGTCCACCTGAGGGTGTCCCAACCTGGTTTAGCTCGTCGGAGCTCCAGAACCGTACGGTCTCGTCGAGCGAGCCAGTGAGAAGAAGCGCCGACCGCGTCTCCGTCGCAGGCGCCCACGCCGCAGTCCAAATGGACTCATCGTGGGCGTTCTCCACCGATTTTATTCCGGCGAGCTTCATCGATGCCGCCGGAGATCAAGCGCGCAAAACCCCCAAATTTCGTGGTGAAGATGAAGAGGAGACTTTATGAAAAGCATTGTTAGTTAATCTCAGTCTAAACCCCGAACGGAACCAATATCAGCCGTCGATTTCCATCTCAAACCCGATAAACGGTTAAGATAAAACTCAAGATCAACAGCCATCGATTATTAAATCTCATTATTTTAAAACATTAATATAGTATTATAGTCTTGTATATTATTTTATTTTCCATCTTGAAAGTGACTTTCAGTCAATATGGTGTAAGTCAATGAGCCCGTAAATAAATAAACTAATTTAATCTTTAAAAAAATATAAGAAAATACACTCAAGTCATTATTAAAGTTCTAAATTTTTAAATTTTTATTGTTAATAAAATTTTTTAAGTATTTTTATACTGGTATATGTACGTATTGGATTACATTTCCCAGTCTCTGCCTCGTGATTCGGTCTCTACACTGTTGAGAATCTTGAGATTCTGTGGTCCCCGTCAAACACGAATCTTAAGGTCAAACATCTAAACAAACCTACTCTAGACTCCAGCTCCCCCAATCCCAACCGCTCGATATCCTCGTGATTAAAACGACACGATTATTAAGACAATCTAACGGTCGAATATGATACCGTACTGTATAACTTACTGTTCTATTATATTCATGAGTTATTTCCTTCTTGCTTCCCTGTCACCACCCCCGACAAGCATTAAAGGCGTTAAAGCTCGGTCCGGTCACCGCCCTGTCGCTGTACCTCCTCGTTCCTTCCAATGAGACACTCGCTGGCGATCGGATCTCGGATCTCCCGATCCCCTTCTCGATCCATCTCTTCCGGTCGATCGCCGGTCGCGTGATCGACGGCGAAGGATGAGGCTCAAAGGGGATGATGATGGCACGGTGGTGCTGGCGAACGGGCTCTCCCGTGAAGGCTTCCGATGATGAGGTCAAGCTTGACGAGGGCGACATCCAAGAGGCCGAGTCATCGCTCCGCGAGGGCCTGTCCCTCAACTACGAGGTGAGCGTACTCTATTTTGTTAGGAAAGGTTGGATTTTTATAGGGTTTAGCAGGAGTTTTGAGGATTTTGCTTTTCATGGCTTTGTTGTAGTCGTCGACAATGTTGACTTTTGGTCTGGTTTTGATGGATTGAGATAATGGTTTTGTCCTTTTACTGTGAAATATTTGTGTTTCTTTATATATTTTGTTAGAATTAGGGGAGAAAACCATTTTGTTACAAATTGTTGGATATTTGTTTGTTTCAGATGGTTTATTTGCTGGGGTTTATTGTGGCTGGTGCTAAAAGATTCACAGAAGTTGTTTTTAGTGGATATAGCATGCTCTAGCTTGAGCTTTAGGTGAAATTTTGATTTTTAAAGTTTTTGTTCCAATAATGACAATGAAGATGAGTTATCGCTCTTTTTTGGTTGTATGAGATGGGAATCCATGATGTGGTGCGATACCGTTGCTGCCTTTTTAAGATGAGACGTTAGGGAAAAGAAAAACCGACTTGGATGAGTACTGATGATGATTCTGTAGTAATAGTATGTAGTGGCGTTCAAATAAGCTTAGAAGCTGTTGCTAGAGTACCTTAACTTTTTTGGGAATGTTTTATGGCATTGTTTGATTGGAAGTTCTCATTTTGATGGTTTGTTGTCATTGAATTAGTACAGGCGGCTGAGCTTTTTTTTAATTTTATATTGGGGACCATAGGTTGAGATTGCTTCTTGCATAAAAAGATGGTCTTTTTCATCTTATCAGTGATAAAAGGACCTTACTTTGTCGCCATAATTTGATAGAACTTGATCTTTGACATTTCAGTGGTGGTGGTATGTGGTCTTTTCTACTCGGGAAGTTCCAGATGTGTTTCCTGGAGGAATTCTGAAATTATTTGGTTGTTTTGTTATTGCATTTGATGCAAAAGTCTGGAAATTGCAATGGTTTTTTAGGGTGTTCCCATAGAATCCTTTTCTGTTTCTGACTGTTAGTGAAGAACTGTTGCAGCCTCCTCTTTATTTTCTGATTTCTTGAGCTTGGTAACTAGATTCTCTATTGAGTGAGTATTTCTCTTTTATATTTTTTGAAGTTCAAGACGATTGGTGTTGCAGGAAGCAAGAGCCCTTCTAGGAAGGTTGGAGTATCAAAGAGGCAACGTAGAAGCTGCTCTTCGAGTGTTTGATGGAATAGATCTTCAGGCTGCTATACAGCGTCTGCAACCTGGTCTTTCCGAAAAGCCTTCTTCAAAGAGGAACCGTTCCCGCACAGAATCACTACATTCAGTGTCTCAGCATGCTGCTAGCCTAGTCCTTGAAGCCATCTACTTGAAGTCCATGTCACTTTTAAAGCTTGGTAAAGCTGCAGGTACTGACTGCTGTTTTGTGTCTTAACACACTATGATGTGTTAATGTTTGTGTATCTTTAAAGTACCATAACATCAGTAACTTTCTGGTATAAATGGTTAGTGGTCTTCTTTTAATCTTATAAGGAGCTTATAGTTCTGAAGAAATGTATCCTGTGCTGTGTAGAGGCCGCTCAAGAATGTAAGAGTGTTCTTGATGCTGTGGAAAAGATGTTTCAGCACGGCATACCAGGCATGATGGTGGATGCCAAATTACAAGAAACTGTCAGTAAGGCTGTAGAGCTCCTTCCAGAGCTTTGCAAACAAGCTGGACACAATCAGGAAGCTTTGTCTTGTTACCGGCGTGCTCTTCTCAGTCATTGGAATCTTGATGATGAATGCTGTGTTAGAATCCAGAAAAGGTTTGTTGTGCTTTTGCTGTATGGTGGTGTAGAAGCTGGTCCCCCCAGTTTGGCTGCCCAGACCGATGGTGCATATGTACCAAAGAACAATTTGGAGGAAGCCATACTACTTCTGATGATGCTATTAAAGAAGTGGTGCCTTGGTAAGACACAGTGGGATCCTTCAGTGATGGAGCATTTTACATTTGCACTGTCTCTTGCTGGCCAGACCTCTGTGCTTGCAAGGCAATTTGAAGAAATATTACCCGGGATGTACCCACGATGTGATAGATGGTTTAGATTGGCTCTTTGCTACCATGCAGAAGGTCAAAATGAAGCTGCCTTAAATTTATTGAGGAAATTCTTAAATAAGAATGAATGTCCTAATGATCTACCTGCAATATTATTTGCTGCGAAGATCTGTAGTGAGGATTCTCTTCTCGCATCTGAAGGAGTAGAATATGCTCAGAGAGCTATAGCAAATGCTCATGGTGTGAATAAACATCTTAGAGCTGTGGGTCTCCGCTATTTGGGTCTCTGTTTTGGAAAACTAGGTAAAATTGCTTTTTCAGACCAGGAGCGTTCTTGCCATCAAGTTGAAGCATTAAAAGCACTGGATGAAGCAATTGCCCAAGAGGGCCAAAACCCAGATTTGCTTTTTGACTTGAGCTTTGAATATGCTGTGCAATATAATTCCAATGCTGCGCTCAGATTTGCGAAAGAGTTTATTGATGCAACTGGCGGATCTATCTCAAAAGGCTGGATACTGCTCGCTTTGGTTTTATCAGCCCAGCGGAGGTACTTGGAAGCTGAAGTTGTTATTGATGCTGCCATTGAGCAGACTGCAAAATGGGAACAGGGGCCATTGCTCAGAATCAAAGCAAAACTGAAAGCTGCTCAGTCTCTGCCTATGGAGGCAGTGGAAGCATATCGTCTCTTGCTTGCACTTGTTCAGGCCCAAAGAAAGTCATTTGGATTTCTCAGAAGTACTTCAGGTTTGATGCACTTCTCTTTGTTCCATGTGAACATGTCTCTAATTGTCAAATGAAAGGTTTTTGTATCAATTTGACTTAATATTTTGTCAATCGTTTGACATGTGGAGGAAGATAGAATCAATGAGTTTGAAGTGTGGCAAGGTCTTGCGAATTTATATTCCAGCCTTTCTCATTGGAGAGACGCGGAAATATGCCTGGAGAAGGCTAAGATGCTGAAGCCATTTTCCGCTGCTACGATGCATGTTCAAGGTACATACAAAATTGCCGATACCCATGAAACATCATTTTCGTTTATTCTCTACATTCCGTCACATTTATGCATGTGATCTACCAGGTTCTAAGCATGAAGCCCACGGAGAGACTTTAGAAGCATCGGCATCTTACTTCAATGCACTCTCTTTAGACCTGAGCCATGTCCACTGCAAGGTATCCCTTGCGAGTTTGCTCTGGAAGAGAGGCTCTAAAGCTTTGCCCGTCGCGAGATCCTTCCTGATGGATGCTCTAAAAGTTGAACCCACAAACAGGATGGCCTGGTATTATCTCGGCATGGTTCACAGGGATGAGAGGAGATTGCTTGAGGCAGCTGACTGCTACCAAGCAGCAGCAATGCTCGAAGAATCCGATCCAGTAGAGAGTTACAGTTCCATTTCTTCATGAGTCCCTCAACTAAGCTCCTGCCATTCTTTTTTCTTGATTTGTGGTTCATATAGCTAGCTGTTGTGTGGAGTTGGATTTCAGCTGCAGATTGTATTTTGTACTTGTAGAGCTGAGTTGGTTCTCTCTCTGTTTTTTTTTCCCTGGTTGTAATTCGACTCTGACATTTTCAGCTTTAGCTGGTATATATATATCTCTATATATATATATATATATTTATGCGTTTGTTTACATGATCAGGTAGGGACTGTTGTGTTTTATCAAACATGTTCTTAGACAACCTTGTGAACAACTATTATTCGGGGGTGGTGGATTAGATGATACGAGAATGGTGAATGACGGACTCATGATTGATTTTTTGGATTAATAATACTGTTTATCAACTGTTTATTGTTTATAAAAAAAAATTATTTTTTATAAAAGAAATTATAAAAAAAATTATTTATATATAATAATTAATTATTTAATTAGAAAATTGAACTTATTTTTTGTCCGCAAGTCGAGTTGCGATAAAACTGGCGCTTTTTTATTTCTACCCACAATTTTTTTCTTGGTAGTCGAGAAGAGCTCTCCTCTCCGTGCCTGGTCTCCCCTCCTGTGAGTTCGATTCTTTCAAAATTCTTTGTAAATCCATAGATCCAGGTGTTATTCCGCTGTTTATTTTGGATTCTTCGATTTGTTGGCTTCGTTTTGTTGCGAATTTTGTCCATTTTCGTGGAGGAATGGCGTAGATCTTTATTGAGGGCTTGGTTTTCGTGTTTTTAGCTCAGGTTCTAAACCTTGTTGGATTGCTTGAAACTATAATATTTTATGGTGAAATTCGATGTAATTTCAATTCTTTTCCTTTAGATCTCACTAAATGTCTGTGTTTTTATATATATATATATGTACAAATTGTGGATTTGTAAAAAGGAATGAATTAATTCTTATGTGAAGCTGTAGATCTTGTGAATTGATCACAGGGCATACTTTATTAGCATGCCCTATTAAATCTTGGAGAGGAAAAAACTTATCTTGGTATTGTGTGTGTGTGTGTGTGTGTGTGTGTGTGTGTGTGTGTGTGTGTTTGTTCATGAGAAAATTATTGAATGACATATGATTTCGGATGGAGTCTACTTTCAGGTGTGAAGATGGGGCTGTCTTTCACCAAGCTCTTCAGCCGGCTTTTTGCCAAGAAAGAGATGAGGATTTTGATGGTTGGTCTTGATGCCGCCGGTAAGACCACCATTTTGTACAAGTTGAAGCTTGGAGAGATTGTGACTACCATTCCTACCATTGGTATGAGCTTTGAACTGTATTTATTTGGATTGCTTTTGATGGTGCCTTTTCCTCTCTATTCTCTTTTATTTAGGTTGTTTCAATTTTCTCTAATGTTTGCTCTTGATTGATAAAGTGTGTTATTGCTTGAGGCTTAAAATTCTGTGAATTCCTAATGCTGCTTCTTGCATGATCGGGATTCATGTTGCAACTTCAAATTTTGATCAGGTCATCTTTGAAATGACACTGAAATTTCTCTGATGTTATGCAATGATAATGGGTTGTACATTGTTTGCAAAATGCTTTTTACTGGTCTTGAAGCTATTGTATGTGCTGCTCCTATTCCTTGTTGTCGGATGTTAGATTTCCTGGTGAAGACTATGGAGTGTTCATTTTCCGAATTAAATGTTTTTTTTTGCCTGTAATATCATGCTAAAGGGTTCTGTGGAGCAAGCCATGTTGTCATTGCTTTGTTGTCATTTGTTTGGAATTTTCTGTTTCTTGAAATCCTCCAATGTTCATGATAAAGTTTCAAGTAGCTTGGGATTATTAGGGGCTTTTATAGCTTATGTTTTTTCATCGGAACATGTTTCTTATGAAGGATTTAATGTGGAGACTGTGGAATATAAAAACATCAGTTTCACCGTGTGGGATGTTGGTGGCCAGGACAAGGTAAGTGTATCAGGTTTTTTTTCCAAGTAATCATATGTTAAGAAATTTATTTGCTCAGAACTTTATTGTCGGATTCTTGCTTCTATAACGTGTACAGATCCGACCATTGTGGAGACACTACTTCCAGAACACCCAAGGCCTCATCTTTGTGGTTGATAGTAATGACCGTGACCGTGTTGTTGAGGCGAGGGATGAACTACATAGGATGCTAAATGAGGTAGACCTTTAACAACATAATGCTTCTAAACATTTGGTTAGGTACAATAAATCTAGTAATGGTTTGAGCTTCCCCCTACCTGGTATTCTCAGAAAGAGCTGTTCTCATCTCTGATGGGTTTGTGCTTTCTTCCAAAGGAACTTTCAGTTCTTGGTCCCTCACAGACAAATTTTAACGTGTAGGATGAGTTGAGAGATGCTGTGCTGCTTGTGTTTGCAAACAAACAAGATCTACCAAATGCCATGAATGCTGCGGAGATAACTGACAAGCTTGGTCTGCATTCTCTTCGCCAACGTCATTGGTTAGTTCTTTCAATTCTACATTATTCTTTCTCAGTGAAGGAAAAAGAAAAAAAACAAACCAAGAAAACTCTTCTGGATCGCTGTGAATTAATCAAAACCATCTATCGGCACCTTCTTTAGGTACATACAAAGCACTTGTGCCACTTCTGGGGAGGGTCTGTATGAGGGACTGGATTGGCTTTCAAACAACATCGCAAACAAGGTATACTGCCTTAGTTGTATTTATTAATTTCAGATTCCTTTCAAATGACTGAATCACAGCAACATACACCATGTTCATGTCTCTTTTTCGCTTATTTGCAGGCCTAGATCTTGCAGGCAGGTTTTTCATGCCGATCGTCATCTTAGCGACGTTCTTTAAGCCCAGAAAGCAGCTCCAGAGATGACCTCTCCTGCTGTTTCTTGTTCTACAAAACCTTGTATTTGTTGGTCTCTAGACCAGAGATGCCTGGAAATTTTACTTATGTTGTCAATTTTTTTTAATCTTCATTATAGGTTGCATGAATTTTCTTTTTATATTGTATTTCTATTCGGTATTAATTGATGCAAGTTTCCTTTTTCATCCTAACCTGGACTCTGCTTAATCAGAGAGATCAAGGAAGCCATTCTCCACACTGGTTTAACTTTTATTATGATATATTTATGAACATTTTATGTTTATTTCTTAATTAAGAAACATCTGGTGGCCTAAAACCTTCATGATGCATGATTCTCTGGTTTCGCGGATTTTAAGTTTTACTTGTATCAAGTTCCATTTATAAAAATTCTTGTAAATGATTTAACCAAAAAAAAAAAAATGAAATTTTATAAAAAAATTTTAAGAAAAAGCATTAAATGGCAAAAGGAGGGAATTTAATTAATAATAATTAAATAAATAAATAAAATCTTTTATGAACAATTATTTTAGTAATTTATAATTAGCAGAACGTTAAAAAAAATGTAAAGATGATCCAACGGAACAGGATAACAATTCAAAAGAGGGTAAACGGGCCGGATTTCTTCACTTCGGATCCAACCCGTTTTCACAACCCAACCCGATCCGCTACCCCGTTCTGGACGATTCTAGGGTTTAACTACGGCAAAAAGAAACAGTCTCGAAGTCGAAGGGCTGTTCTCGTTTTGCCGCTCTTACTTCAATCTCTTGCGGGTTTTGCTCTACTTCGTCACTCGAATCAGATCTCCTCTTCGAACCCCTCCAATGGCGGTATGATCGTATCGAAATCTTCTTTTTTGTTATTGTTTATCCCATCTTTGTTGTTGATCTATCTGTTGTTCTATTGCTGCTGGATTGTGCGTGTAGGTTGAACGGCTGCTCAAGGATGAAGCCACCGAAGAGAAAGGAGACCGTGCAAGAATGGTATGATTTCACCTTTTGTTGTGGTTTTTATGGTTTTGTTTCTGAAAAAGGTAGGATTTTGCCCTTGATCTTCTGTGCGAATGTTGTCAAGTAATGCTGGTGATTGTGATCTAATGTAAATTGATGTTTTTTTTAAAAAAAAAATTTTGGGAAGATTTTTAATTTTTGTGAACTTGATATCGATTTGGATCTCAATGAAACGTTATGTAATTATGAGCTTTTGAACTGAAAGTTTGCTACTTTAGTTTGGATATGATTTGATTAATTGGAACAGGCATCATTTATTGGTGCAATGGCGATAGCTGATTTGGTGAAGACCACCTTAGGTCCGAAAGGAATGGTATTATATTCTCTTCTTTCTTCTTTCTTTTTGGTCGATCAGTGCTGTTTGGCTCTTGAGATGAGTGGAAGTTGTTTAACGTTTCTATGCATGCATATTGCTAATCTAGGACAAGATCTTGCAATCAACTGGAAGGGGACACAATGTTACTGTCACTAATGATGGTGCCACCATCCTGAAGTCTCTCCACATTGATAACCCTGCTGCCAAGGTCCTTGTGGGTATCCTTCACTAATGATGTGCACATGATCTTGTTGAACTTTACATTTGAATGTTTGCTCATTAATTTGTGCATTCCTATCAAAGCTTTGCAAAGAACATGTTCCTCCTTAGTCTTTAATGGTCAGATATTTCTAAAGTTCAAGATGATGAAGTTGGTGATGGGACAACATCTGTTGTTGTTTTGGCTGGAGAGCTTCTTAGAGAAGCTGAGAAGCTAACCATGGCAAAGATTCATCCAATGACTATAATTGCAGGTTTACATAAATTTTCTACTGTATAACATTCACAGTGCTAATGGCATAGGCCGCTTACTTCATTGCGAACTTATTTAAAATGGATCTATGTTATGTGATGTAGGTTACAGGATGGCTGCTGAATGTGCTCGAAATGCTCTATTGCAAAAGGCCATGGATAACAAACAGGATCCAGGTTTTTTTTTATTAGAAAAATTTCACTTCGCAATTTGTTCTTTTGTGCCTTCGTGTTATTTCTATGTTCCAATTTGTTTCGGAGAGTGAAAAGTGTTTTATTGGGTCTTTCACATTCAATCTCACTTTTTCACATATTAATTCAATATTTTCATGCTGGAGTTTGATCAGACGTGATTAGATTCACCTACCCATATGCATGCACTTTCGCACCCTTCATGCACATGCTTCCTATATCTTGCTGTTTCTTCAGTGAATGGCCTTTTATCATGATATTCTCATGTGGCAATGCAGAGAAATTTAAGTCAGATCTGATGAAAATAGCTATGACGACTCTTAGTTCAAAGATACTCGCCCAAGACAAGGAATATTTTGCTCAATTAGCAGTGGATGCTGTCATGAGGCTCAAGGTGACGTCGGTCTACTTCCCTAAATTACATTACCTTCTATTTGCATTGTGAGCAATGTTTAAATGTAAAAGTAATCGTTAGTTTTAAACAATTTAATCTCTCCCATGCTTAATTTTTATGGTTTCTGAAATGGGTTCTTTTATTTTTGGCTTGTTCATGGGTGATTGGTCATGGCATTATATTTGATAAATACCATTCTATCCTTTTCCTTCTATGTATGATTAGCTAGATTATTTCTAGATAATTAGTAATGCAAATATGAGAAGATGCACATTTATATGACAAGCTATACTTTTAAAACAACAGGGCAGTACAAATTTGGAGGCTATCCAAATCATTAAAAAGGCTGGAGGATCCCTGAAAGATTCATTTTTGGATGAAGGGTAAGGTTTCAAGTTCATCAGGGTTTACAATGCATCAACAAAGCATCTCATTGCATTTTATTTTTGCTTTCAATCTAATTGACTTATTTTCTATGTCTATGTACATTGAATAAATTTACACCAAAAAGTCTCAGAGTACCATGCACCTTGTTCATGAAGCTTTTTTTCCTGTAACATATAGCAATGTTTGCTTTGCAGGTTTATTCTTGACAAGAAGATTGGCATTGGCCAGCCGAAACGCATTGAGAATGCAAAGATTTTAGTGGCAAATACTGCAATGGATACTGATAAAGTCAAGATATATGGAGCTCGAGTTCGTGTTGATTCAATGGCAAGAGTAGCACAGATTGAGCGGGCAGAGAAGGAGAAAATGAAAGAAAAAGTTCAGAAGATCATAGGCCATGGAATCAACTGCTTTGTTAACCGACAATTGATATACAACTACCCCGAGGAACTTTTTGCAGATGCAGGAATATTGGCTATTGAGCATGCTGATTTTGATGGGATTGAGCGGCTAGCTCTTGTGACGGGTGGTGAAATTGCCTCTACTTTTGATAATCCAGAATCTGTTAAGCTAGGCCACTGCAAGCTCATTGAAGAAATTATGATTGGGGAGGACAAGTTGATTCATTTTTCTGGGGTAGAAATGGGTCAGGCGTGTACCATTGTCTTGAGAGGTGCAAGGTATGTTCTTGAGAGCATGTATCAACATTGCTGTTCAAATTTTATTTTGGGGACTTCAACTATTAATCCCTACATGGTGCAATTAAGCTAGTAGGTGTATTTCTTTTTCATGTTTTTTTTTATCACCTACATTTTAACTGTGAACCCAGGAGTTGCCTATTGAGTTCTTGTAGTGTAGAAATGGTTAGGTTTAGAGATATAGGTTTGAGAAATGTCATTAATTTAAACTGCCTAATTTATGTTCACTATATTTTTTAAATCTTTTGTTGTGTAGCTCCCATATGCTGGATGAAGCAGAGAGATCTTTGCATGATGCATTGTGTGTGCTATCCCAGACAGTGAATGACAGCAGGGTTCTACTTGGTGGTGGATGGCCTGAGATGGTAATGGCAAAAGAGGTGGATGAACTTGCACGGAGGACTCCTGGGAAAAGGTCCCATGCCATTGAAGCTTTCTCACGTGCACTTCAATCTATACCCACCATCATTGCTGATAATGCTGGTTTAGACAGTGCAGAACTGATATCTCAGCTTCGTGCAGAGCATCACAAGGAAACAACCAATTCTGGCATTGATGTGATCTCTGGCGGGGTAGGGAGAAAACAGCCATTTTTTTATGCATTTATTTTCAGATTTTTCCAATTCTTTTTGTTCAATGAGATTTCATTTTGGTTGCAGGTAGGGGATATGGAGAAGCTAGGAATCTCAGAATCTTTCAAGGTGAAGCAAGCAGTCTTGCTTTCTGCTACTGAAGCTGCTGAAATGATCTTGAGAGTAGATGAGATCATAACATGTGCTCCAAGGAAGAGGGAAGATAGAATGTGAGTGATGGTGTGTGATTTTAAATTAATAGACATTCGACTGAGGAAGAGTTGTACTATTTTATCTATGTTGCATTGGATTTTGCTAGTGTTTTTGTGCCTTATCATCTGAAATGCTTTGAACTTTGTGAAATCTTTAATTGAATTATTATGGATGAGTTTCTGGCCATTTATTAGGCGAGGTCGTCTGTTGATTTTGTACTACATGAACATTTTGTTGGAAATTGAGAGTAAGTGGAAGAAAGATGTCAAGCATGTGTGTGATTTTTAGTGGGTTTGGTTGAGTGGTGCCAGTTGTAGGATTGTTCATGTTGCCGCCACAAAGGTACAGAGGGTTAGGTCTCCTAACCTTCATCTTCAACTTCTAGTGGACCTGCAGCTTTTTCTTTCTTGTTTTTGTCTGTGTTCTTCTGTGGATAAGAGCATCCGTGACCAAGAGGATGCACACATTCTCCATGATTTCTTATTTTGAATATTTTGTTCATTAACCATTGAGCATCTATATTCAGCAAAACCATAAAACAGGCACTCGCTGGAAATCACTACATAGTGCGCTCAGAGCCCAGGGTACTGTTGCTGAACATGGCCTTGTTCCAAGATTTTTCCAGTATATAGAAAGGTACCCACTCCACTCTAGTGTTTGCACATGGCTCTTCACTACTCTCTCATTGTTTCTTTCACATTCTGCATTGTTTTCTGCTACTGTCAGTATGGATTCAGCTTGGAGAAACAAGCAGAGAATGATTTCAAGAAATGGATCTCATGGAATGTCCAGAATCACAAGAGATATGTCAGTGTGAAACCGAGCTCTGTCTTTCTCCATGGCCAAAGATCTCTAGATTCCAAGCTAGTGAAGGCAGAGGCAGCAAAGGTGAGATACATTGTGAGCCAGGATGGTAATGGTGACTTCAAGAGCATTAGAGAAGCTATAGACAGCATTCCATTTGCATAACACTAGAAGAGTCATTCTTGACATCAGACCAGGGATGTACAGGTATATATATCACACATGCATTCATCTCCATACAATAGTGTATTGTAGTGAACATATATATATATATATATTGATTACATATGTGATGGTTTATCATTTAGGGAGAAGATTGTGATTCCAAAGAGCAAGCCCTACATCACCTTTGTTGGAAGCTCTGGTGATCCACCAATCATTACCGGAAACGATACTGCAGCTACAAGGGGCAGCAATGGCATGCCACTGAAGACCTTCCACAGTGCAACAGTTGCTGTCAATGCAAACTACTTTGTAGCTGCCAACATAAGATTTGAAGCATGCTCTACTTCTACTCCTTTCAGATATACATGTAAAACTTGCTTGTTTTTTTAAACTCATTTATATGTTTATTCAGAATACTGCTCCATATCCAGAGGTTGGAGAGAGGGGAGGACAAGCAGTGGCTCTCCGCATCTCCGGCGACAAGGCCGCTTTCTATAACTGCAGTTTCTATCGTACTCAAGATACTCTTTATGACCACAAAGGCCTCCATTACTTCAACAACTGCTTCATCCAAGGCTCTCTTGATTTCATCTTTGGAAATGGCAGATCACTCTATCAGGTAATTAAGATGAATTCATAATAACTTATATCCAAAGAAAAACACCAGCATTAATCCATTAATGGAATTTCATATGATTGCAGGACTGCTACCTAAACTCAATAGCAAAAAGAGTAGCATCAGTGACTGCTCAGAAGGGGAACACAGCCACCATGGACAGTGGCTTCTCCTTCACCAAGAGCACCATTGCAGGCAGTGGCCTGGTCTACTTGGGCAGAGCCTGGGGAGACCATTCAAGAGTTGTCTTCTCCTACACATTCATGGACAATGTGGTCATACCTCAAGGTTGGAACAAATGGCACGTTCAAAGACCAGAAGAGTAAGCTATTTATTTAAATATTGCAAATATTAATTAAATAAAAATAATTATAGATATAAATACATATATGTTTACTTCTCTTTGGATCAGGAGTGGCATATATTACGGTGAATATCAATGCAGTGGTCCTGGGGCTAATTGGACCGGAAGGGTTCATTGGGCTCATCTATTGACTGACGAAGAGGCTCAACCTTTTCTTGGCACATATTATGTAGAGGGAGATTCATGGCTCTTATATCCACCATCATATATTTTCTAATTATTATTACCATTTGTATTCCGTATTGTGTGCCAACAACTCTTTCTATAATAATAATAAAATTCAAGAAATTTTATAATTAATTAATAAGATATAAAAGTTAAAAAGAACAGTCAAACATACACAAAGAAAAGGAAGATGGGGTGAATGTTCTATGAGTGACTTTGACTCGGGTGGTAAAATAAATTTAGATATCTTCTCAATTTGGACTATGGGCACGTGTCACAAACCGAGTGGATTGTTTTTTGTGGCTTGGAGATCAAGGGAATGGGATCCACATAAAAAGCAAACTGATCACCACGTCAGCACATCCACGTAGGATCCTTATCCTTCTTCTTTTGTGATTATAAAAATATCATCCGTTGGATGGAGATCGAACGGTTCCTACAAGAGTAAGCCCCGGAGATAATTGTAATCCAATACGGCACGTGATGCATTTCATGCGTCCATTTCGAGATCCGTGCGCCACATTATTTAGGCACGCGTTTCTGTTTATTCTAATCCTTCATTCAAAAGACGTTTTCACCCTCGTCCCTGGCTTCCCTTAATTTGACCAAAATATCCTCACCTACTTACAGTGGTCATTAATCTCATGCATTCAGATAGAAAAATCCAAGGCCCATAATTGTAACTTCGCTAATGTCACCTTCGTAATTCTAATCAACACGGAGCCTTGTCTTGAACCATCCATCTTTTCCGCATTCTATAAAGAAGACCCCACCGTCCAACATCCGTAAAACGTTCTTCACCGTTTCGTCCTGTGTTTTTCTCATTCAACCCCCTCTATTTCATTTTTATCTCAATTACTCCCTTGATTTTTTTTTCGGGAAATAGCCCTCGTTGCTGAATTTTCATTACGGACAAGTCCCTTCTCTTCCGTTCCGGTCCCTTGTTGGTATGAATGCTTCGACTTCAATGGCGATCGCTGCCGTGAGACCAAGCTCGCTTCTCCTCCTCGCTTGCGCTCGAACTCCACGTTTCTTCCCAAAATACCCATCTTTCTTCCCGAAATGCCCCCACCATCCACTCCCCGAAATGCCCCCGACGCCCCATCTCCGCCATCGCTGGAGCTCGGCCCTTCTCCACGGCGTCCGAGCACGTTTCCGGCTCCAACCCCTCCCTCCGTGACCTCTACATCCATGGCCTTCCTGTTGAACCTCTCGAGTTTCCACCCCGTCAAAGAGGAGACACAAGAGCTTGAGAGCACCCCCGATTTGGGAGTCAATGAGAGAGAGGAGACCGAGACGGAGAGGGATGCGTGGGCACTGCTGAGGAAGACGGTAGTCAGCTATTGCGGGTGCCCTGGTGGGTACCGTGGCGGCCGCCGATGATGGTATCGAAGCGCTGAACTACGACCAGGTGTTCATCAGGGACTTCGTGCCATCGGCGCTGGCGTTTCTGATGCGTGGGGAGAGCGAGATCGTGAAGAATTTTCTCCTCCATACCTTGCAGCTCCAGGTATGATGCTTAATTGCATAGCCTTTGATTTGTTTCTCCTTGTTGAATGTTTTGGAAACTCAATTTGCTTGATTTGGGAACAGAAAAAGATGTTCTTTTTCTTTTCTTGCTTTTTATTTTCCTTTTTCATCTGTGCTTTCCTGTTGGAATTTGATAGGGTTCTAATAGAATAATGATTTCCACTTGCGATGCTATAAATAAGTCCAAAATATATTATTTTGATGCAAGTTTTTCTCTTCAATGATCATTTGTGACTTAGCCTCCTAGTTTATTAACTTATCATAGATTGGGGACATATTTTTATTTCTGTTCTTGTGCCTGAAGACTTGAAGTCATTGTTGTTCGATCTTCACAGTTTCATCTCTGATGAGTAAGTATGGTAGTTGTTTGTTCCCTGATGCATTAATTTCATGATGATATTAGCTTCTGTTAAATTAAACTCCATTTTGTTTTTATAGGCTGCTCTGTATTCGTATAAGAAAACCATTGGATTATTTATTATCAGAAAAACCTTGACTAGAATTAGAATCGTAGGTGTTCTTATGAACAAATTGATTTTGACTTACATTTTCTTGTGCTTGCTTCTTCTGATTCCTTGTAGATTACATTTATGTGCTTGTAATTATCACTTGGTATTGATCAAACTCATATCTATGTCCCGTTGTCTTAAATGTTCCGTGTTTTTGTCTTTTCTGATGTTCAGAGTTGGGAAAAGACCGTTGATTGTTATAGCCCAGGACAAGGGTTAATGCCAGCTAGTTTTAAGGTTAGAACTGTGCCATTGGATGAAAACAATGAAGCATTTGAAGAGACTCTAGACCCTGATTTTGGCGAATCGGCCATTGGACGTGTAGCTCCGGTTGATTCTGGTGAGCCACTACTTGTGTGAATGAAGCTCCCACTGGATTTGTTTTGATTAAAACAAGATTTGATTGTCATTAATTCGTGTTACGGTGTGCTTGCAGGATTATGGTGGATTATTTTGCTGAGAGCATATGGGAAGATAACAGGGGATTACGCATTACAAGAGAGAGTGGATGTGCAGACAGGCATTAAACTGATCTTGAATTTATGCCTTTCAGATGGTTTTGACATGTTTCCTACACTTCTGGTCACTGATGGGTCTTGCATGATAGATCGACGCATGGGTATCCATGGACATCCTCTTGAGATTCAAGTAAAGTCTCTAATCATAGTTTCAGTGTTAACTTTATGCATTATTTTGTTGATTGTCAGGTAATCATATCTGATGAGTTATAAATTTTGCAGGCTTTATTCTATTCAGCTTTGCGGTGTTCTCGGGAAATGATCACAGTGAATGATGGATCAAAGAACCTGGTGCGTGCTATCAACAACAGGCTTAGTGCTCTGTCATTCCATATCAGAGAGTACTACTGGGTTGATATGAAGAAGATCAATGAGATATATCGCTACAAAACTGAAGAGTATTCTCATGATGCCATCAACAAGTTCAACATCTATCCGGAGCAAATTCCTTCCTGGTTGGTTGATTGGATTCCTGAAAAAGGCGGCTACTTGATCGGAAACCTGCAACCAGCTCATATGGATTTCAGGTTCTTCTCACTTGGCAACCTTTGGGCCATAGTTTCATCTCTAACAACTCCAAGACAAGCCGAGGGAATTCTAAACCTTATTGAGGAGAAATGGGATGATCTCATCGCGAACATGCCTCTTAAGATATGTTATCCTGCTTTGGAATACGAGGAATGGCGCATAATCACTGGTTGTGATCCAAAGAACACGTAAGTATTATTATTATTATTATATCTGTTGCTTCTAATTTTGAGAGTTCTTGAAGTATTGGCATTAGAATTCTTGAGAAATGATCTTAAATCATATAATTTGCAGACCGTGGTCGTATCACAATGGTGGTTCTTGGCCCACACTATTATGGCAGGTATCCTTAATCTCCTCATCTCTGTTCTATTTACACGAAAATTCACCCAAATTTTTTTGATCCTGATCGACTGATATACTCAGGAATTTTGGTAATTTCAGTTCACTCTAGCTTGCATCAAAATGGGAAGGCCGGAGTTAGCTAGGAAGGCTGTTGCAGTCGCTGAGAAGAGGCTTGCCGAGGACAAGTGGCCAGAGTATTATGATACAAAAACTGGAAGATTTATCGGCAAGCAAGCACGTCTTTACCAGACGTGGACAATTGCTGGCTTTTTAACCTCCAAAATGCTCTTGGAAAATCCTGAGCTCGCTTCCATGTTGACATGTGAGGAAGATCTTGAGCTTCTAGAGGGCTGCGCCTGCAGTCTGAGCAAGAGTGCTCGTACCAAGTGTTCCCGATCCGCCGCAAAATCTCAGGTCCTCGTCTAATTCAGTGGTGCCTTCTTAGTCTTACTGGTGGTATAGAGGAACAATAAACATGAGAATGTGTTCCATTTCGCATTATATAAGAAATGGAACCACTCTAGTACTTACTATAGGCGTCGATCATCACTGCAATTGAAACTGATGATCAAGTTTATTCTTACAAATTCATCTCACAATGACCGCAGCTCATTGTTTTTAGATGGAGCTCATCATTGTGACAAATTGTATTGTAGTGAATCCATTCACTCAAAACCAGCATGACTACTGATTCATATCAGTGTAAAGTGTGCAAGTACAACTTAATTCCATTATATATAAACATATAAATGTGTTGTTTCATGTTACTGTTTCATCTTCTGGTACTTAATACTGTTGACCAAATCCAGGAGTAGAGATTTGTGTGCAAACTTGCCCCTCAACAACACCACAGAACACCCAGGCTTCAAGTTACGGACATGATTTCCAGATTATGTGGGGTTCCCGGTATGGGGCCTTATGTATATTTGCCTTGAGTTCCAGGTGTAAACAAAACAAGGACATCACACCGTACGACATGATCCAGCATGCTCCTGATACTTGTCTATCAAACGACATAGATATAACTTATGCTGTAAAATTCCATGCAATCCCCAAAAACTATACAAGTAGAAGAAATACATCCCATTGGGATCAAAATTAACTCATAAGATTTACAGCAGAACAGAGTAATTAGTTAATTATCATCCTATACGGTAGAGGTCTAGACGGTTGTAGCCCAGACGGAGAGAATACATTGCCTTCTTGAACTCAGCCCAGGTGAATGATTTGTATCGTCGAGGTGCTTGCGGCGTGACAGTCTCAGGGAACGCGCAAATTTGTGCATGTAGAGGTGGTCCGCCGAAGTAAATCATCGACAACCTGCTCGATGAGCTTCTGCTGATCGCCATTGCCCTGTGTCTTACACTCATCAACCTTCCATTTGTCAATGCCTGCAGTATTATCAATGTATACAAATACAACACAATGAGGTACAAATAAATACAAAGAATACGAATATGATGACGACGACGACGACGGTGAAAATACAAACCCGGAGAGCATCTCCTACAATGAGATAAAATGCGGTAGGATCAGGTGGTACAGGGACCCAAACAGGGCCGTCGGCGGGATGATGCCAGGATCTGCAAGCCGGGGACATCGTTGGAATGGAGTACGGTGATGATCTGGGGATCGGAATGGTCACCGAAGCCAATCTTGGAATTTCTGGTGGTGGACTTTGATGAAGGATTATTGTTATTATGATTATGATTATGATTATGATTATTATAAGGCTCATCTGCTTGTTGGATTACAGTGTAGTGATTGAACCTTAACAAAGAGTCATTCTCAGTGTCCCTTATAAACTTACTGAGGCCATGCACGTCCTCAAGTCCAAGTCCTTCTCCAAGCATCTCCAGGATCTCGCTTGCCAGCTCCCTCATTGAGCTTGCATATTCATTCACCACTTCACTGCACATCAACCATATATATGCATTAATTTTTTTATCAATACGTTAAAATACAATACAATACAATACATTTCAATTGATAGGATTGGATTGCTCAACTAACTAAAATATTTGCTTGGAGGAAACACAAACACCATGAGATATATGAATTAATGAGAGACTCGATCTGGCCATCATATCATGCATATATCCATGGTTTTAATTAGTGTTTGTTAGCACAAGCACCTCATTGAAAAGCAAGGGATGGACTGGAAACACCAACCAAACCAATAATATTGATTGATTTGATGGATTCCTATTCTATTGCCCTTTCACTTAATTTGTCTTTGCCGTTAGAGACCCTCCACCAAATTAAACACTAACTATCATGCATGGCCATGCCAGCAGGAACAAATTAATAACAAGATCATATTCAAAATATATTGAAATATTAATACATACCAGAACTTTGTAGGATCTGTCTTGCAAATGCTTAGTGCCTTTTGAGATATGAAAGAAGGATTAGTGTTGAGAAGAAGGTATTCCAAATCACCGATATCACCGGTGAAACCGATGTTCCTTACGCCGTAACCAAGCGGGTTGGGTGGTCCAGCTTGTTGCTTCTCTCTTGCAGGCAATGAGAAGAAGTTCATGGCTTCAGCTTCCATACTTGAAACAAGATCATCAGACACTCCATGATTAACCACCTTGAAAAAACCAAACTCTTCACATGCTCTCACAATGAGCTTTGTAGCTCTTTCTCTTCTCCATGATAAGTCTATCACTGGCACACTTGCTGCTCTAATATTCCTCTCCACTCCCACTGGCTCTACTGAAGCAACAACCATCACTAATTACTCTACCACTTCTCCTTCTCTTCCTTAATTTGTCAATGTGAATGTGCTGCAGTCTAGACTTTTATATATATATATATATATATATATATGTCTCTCTCACTCAGTACTCTACATCTATTTGCACACTATAAATGAGTATAATAATAATAATAATAATAATAATAATAATAATAATAATATTGATGATGATAATAATAACAATAAAAAGGATAAGAAGGAAATTCAGTAGAGAGAATGAGTGAGTGAGAGAAGGGGAGTGTGATAGATAGCATGTGAGTATATATACATACGTGGATATGAAAGGGTGGAAGAGTACTTGTAGGTCAATGTTGATATGCATGAAAAGATCTGGCTGTCTGACTACAACGTCTACTTAAGAGAGACAGCTCGGAAGAGGTGGGGTTTTCCATTGATATGATGTTTTAATTAATATCTTCTTAGACCAAATCACTCATTAATTAAAACATACAATTGTTAGATTTTATCTTATGATTTGAGTTGCCGCCTCCGAGATATTTCACAGTCACAAAGCCACTGGGTTCAAATGATTAAAGATAATATTTCAGGTTGTTTGGGAAGAGAGAGAAAATACCAAAAATTTAAGAGTTTAAAATTTATATAAAAATATTAATTCTATAGAAGTTTATATCATAATAATATATATTTAAAAAAAAATATTTATGGTTCACATATAAATAAGAAGCCACGTAGCAACTACAAAACAGGGGAAAAAAGTAGAAAGCACTAGAAGGAAACAAAAAAAAACATATTTCAATAAAAAGACAATAAATTAAATCCGTAGGTACTATCACTATTTAATAACTCAAAATAAAGACACGTGGAGCGCTAACGCCCCCCGTATGTTATTTAAACAACTGAGGGTTTGTCTTCATTGTTAAAAAATTAATAGTTTTCAGTGATTGAGAATGAGAGACAAAGATTGATCCTGTTGTTTGAAAAATTATTTTTTTTTTTATGAAAAAATATTTTTTT
The DNA here is from genome assembly GCF_009730915.1 of Dioscorea cayenensis subsp. rotundata. NCBI lineage: Eukaryota > Viridiplantae > Streptophyta > Magnoliopsida > Dioscoreales > Dioscoreaceae > Dioscorea > Dioscorea cayenensis. Next base: position 30,921,213 of record NC_052489.1, on the reverse strand, counting down.
GTATGTCATTTAAATAACTGAGAGTTTGTCTTCATTGTTAAAAAAATTAATAGTTTACAGTGATTGAGAACGAGAGACAAAGATTGATTCTATTACTTAGAAAAATATTTAAACAACTGATGCTTTTGTCTTCATTGTTAAAAAAATTATTAATAGTTTTTAGTGATTGAGAATGAGAGACAAAGAATGATCATGTTACTTGGAAAAAAATATTTTTAAGAATAAAAATAAAAAATCTAATCTTGTGTTGTTAGTTTAATTTAGTAATTACTACTATGCCAAAGGATTTGATATGTCATGCGGAAAATGAGGATTTGATTTGAATCAGTGATTATTACTTCACTATGCACCCGTGAAGTGAAGTATGCTGCGATGTAGACTAGATTATTTATTTATTTATTTATTTATTAAAAGATTCGTTATGGTGGGAATGTATATCTCTTCCGGTGGAGCATAACAATTCATTGTGTCATTTATAAAACACACATATTTAAATTTAACTTTTACTAGAAGGGATTGTTTCATTTTTTTTTCTTAATTTTAATAATAATAAATAAATTTTAACTTTATTAAATAGAAAGGAGACGATTACAGTTAAACAAAAATAATACAATATAAAATAAACAGTAAAAAAATAGTTATAAATTTAGAGTTAATACCAATGATTTGCAAGAATATACAAACAAATATGATTTTTAAAAAATGTCAACCAATATATATATATATATATATAACAATATATCAAACATCCAAGATTTTTTTTTTTTAAGATTTGGAGGAACATAATAATCATATGACACGAATATCTTGAAAAGTTAATTTCCAATAATTATAGACATGTATATATATATATAAAAAAAAAATCTTTGAAAGCATAAGTGGTTGGTTTATTATTAATAATAATAATAATAATAATAATAATTGCTGGTTCCCACAAGTGAGAATAGATTGATTGGACGTGATTTGAGTGCCAGACAAACATTTGACACTCAAGGTCCAAGAAGGTCACAAGAATGAATTAATGCTCTTCTATTTTTATGCAATACTAACTAATCCTTTCATTACCTACCCATTAACCCAAACTTAATCTTAATTAATCCCCCTCTAATCACTCCACATGGACACACATTAACCCAACATTAAAAAATAAATAAATAATTAATTAATTAATTAATTTTTTTTTAAAAAAAAAGAATCCCTTTCAGCATCACCATCAATAATGGATATTTTTCATGCAATGCACCGGCAATTTGGGGCGTCAAGCTCAACTTGATTTGATGGCATGGATTAGATAGTTTTTAGTATTAGATTGTCACAGTTCCTTTGGTCAACATTATTCATAAACCAAATACATTTAATTAAAAAGGATTGAAATAAGTTGTTTCTTTGACTAATTAGTTAATTAATTAATAAGTCATTAACTTGATCCTATGAATTTAATATTAGTTGGCGATTAGTGTTAGGGAATCTTTTTCATTAATCCAAATAGGACTCCCTCCCTTCACCCATGTGTTATCACCAAACATGGCTCAAATAATTATTATTATTAAATAATTAGTTTCATTAAATATTATTATCCTTACTGTTATATGATTGACATGATTATTAATGAATTTTGATCCACAAGACAGTCCCGGTTCATATAACCATCAACTTCCATTGTATTCATTTAAATTAAATCAATTCAGACAAATAAATGAAATAATTCATTATATTATTAAAATCATCAATTATGATTATAGACAAGAACCATCGGTGAAAAGATATATATTTTTATAATATAAAATGATACTAAATGTGAATTACATATTGTGAAGAGAAACAATGATAAGAAATAAATATGAGTGGCTTTGTAGGCATGTGCGTGTTAGTCACATGTTGACTTATGTTATATAGATATATTAGCATATATATTATTATGTTAGTATATAAGGATATATTAGCATATAATATATGCTAATAAGATTATCTCTCATCGAGGTTGGATATGAGGGTATATATAACTCGGGGATTTTTCTTATTGTTTTTCTTCTTGGGAGGCGAGCTTGAGAGTTGTTCGAGCCATCGAGATATTCTTCGTAGTGGATTTCGATTCCCGACCCAGGTGGAGCGTGAGGCGAGAGTCTTGAACTCCACGTAATTCTGTCAATAAGTGGTTTGTGTGTGTTTATCTTTCTTTCTCTATTATAGTCCTATCTTTGCATGTGTTTTGGAGACTAACCTGAGCGGGTTATTGGGACATCTCGGGTGTGTTAGTGCTTAGAAAGGGGTCTTAAGTGAAGCATTAAGTCCCCCAACAATTGGCATCGAGCTATTGGTTTATAGCTTGGGTAAATTCTGCGCACAAGGTGTTCGACAAAATTCACGAAAGATGTCTTCACTTGGTAATGCTAAGGTTGGGAAGTATGAGATTGAGAAGTTCGATGGGAAGAAACGATTTCTCCTATTGGAAGATGCAAATGAAGAATTTGTTGATATCACAAAAACTACACAAAGGCACTTTTTGGGGAAGGAAAAAGAAACCCAAAGAAATGAGTGATGAAGATTGGGAAGATCTTGATATGGAGCCCGTGCACTGTTATTTTAATGTTTGGATAGGGATGTCGCCTTCTTGGTGAATGACGAGGCGGCAGTGACTAGCGATGATGGTTGAAAATTAGAGTCCAATTTCATGACCAAAACCTTGACAAATCGCATCTACTTGAAGGCCAAGTTGTGCACTTGCAAAATGGATGAAGGAACTTCGATCAGGGATCACATAAAGCAAGTTTGAAAGGATAGTTTCAAATTTGAAGGATGTGGAGGTCAAAGTAGAGGATGAAGATCAAGCTATTCTTTTTGCTACTTTCTTTGCCACCATCATTTGAGAACCTTGTACAAACATTGATGCTTGTGGGTGAGACACTCTCTATGAGCGATGTTAGAACATCACTCTTATCGATGATCTTGGGAAGATGGCTACGGTGGAAGAGTGGACAAAGAGCAAAGCACAAGGATTGTTTATAAGGGGAAGGTCAAATGAAAGGGGAAAGGTGCTAAAGAGGAAATCAAGATCAAAGTCGAGACCTATTGCAAAAGTAGTATGCTACAATTGCTGGGAGAGCTTGGGCGTTATAAGAGCCATTGTTCCAATAAGAAAGTAAATTGGAGGAAGAAGAACAACAAAAAAATAACAAGGGAAAGCGGTCGAAAGAAGAAGCAAGCTATGCTTGAGATGAGGACAATGATGAATGCTTCATGGCGATCAAGGTGAAGACATTTACGGGAAATGGATGCTCGATTCGAGTTGCTCTTATCACATGTGTCCAAATAGGAAGTGGTTTACAACCTATGAGAACATTGATGGTGGTAATGTATTGATGGGCGATGATCATACTTGCAAAAGCAGTTGGGCTTGGTTCGATTAGAATCAAGATGCATGATGGGATTATCGAACCTTGACAAATGTAAAGGCATGTTCGGTTGAGGAAGAACTTGATTTCACTTGGTGTATTGGAATCCGAGTGGGTGCAAGATTGTGGCCTACAAGGGAATTCTAAAAAGTTGTTCGAGGGCTCCATGGTGGTGATGAAGGGTGTTTGTCATGGTAATCTATATGCTTTGTTGGGTATGACAATCACGAGATAATGCGACAATTGGGATTTCAAAAGCGGTAACCTATCGGATTGTACTAAACTTTGGCACGTCGTCTTGGACATATGTCGGGAAAAGGGTTTAACTCTACTTGGAAAGGAAGGTTTGTTGAAGAACTTGGAGAAACCTTGCATGGACTTTTTGTGACCACTGTGTGTATGGGAAGGCACACGAGTCAAGTTCACCACAAGCAAGCACAAGAGTAGAAGACTATTAGACTATGTGCACTGCGGACGTATGGGGGGCGGCTAAAGTTGCTTCAAAAGGGGTTCGAGATATTTTTGTCTCATTTATTGATGATTACTCAAGATATGCTTGGGTATATTTTTACGAAACATAAGAATGAAGTATTTGAGACATTCAGCGGTGGAGAGCGATGGTTGAGAGCAGAGCAGGGTGAAAGTTGAAGACAATCGAGGTCGGGATAATGAGTGCAGTACTGCGAAGGTGTCTTCGAGGAGTTTTGTGATCAAAGAGGGTATTGTTCGACCTTTGGACGATTAGGAATACACCACAGCGAGAATGGGGTTGCGAGAGAGTTTGAACCGTACATTACTTGAGAGAGCAAGATGTATAAGATCTAATTACGGTTTTGGGCGGGAGAATGGTGGGCGAGAATCGGTGGCAGCGGCATGCTATATAGTGAGCAGAGCTCCACATTCCACCCTCGATGGTGACACACCCTACGAGACTATGGTCGAGGAGAACATCACGGACTATAATGTTCTTAGAATTTTTCGGTTGTACTGACTTACTATCATGTGAAAGAGAATAAGCTGATCCTAGAGCCAAGAAAGCAATTTTCTTGGGATATGCAAAAAGGAGTGAAAAGGCTATACGCCTTTGGTGTATGGAAGATTCAAAGTTTATAATCGGCGGGGGATGTTACTTTTGATGAGAATTCCATATTAGCTTTGCCTAAAAGCTATGAAGCCTCTTGATGGTGATGGTGATGAGTTAACAACTAACACCCAAGTGGTGGAGATTGATGGATCCGAAGACCAACCATGCCCTGACCATGTTCATGAGAATGTTGTTGTAAATGAACATAAGGAGGTTCATAAACATAATACACAAACACTACTGAGTGAAAAGCGAGTCTTTGGCTACTACTAGGCCAAAGAGGCAAGTTAAAATGGTTCAGAAGTTTGGGTCAGATGAACCTCTGAAACACTATGGACAGGTAAATTTGGTTGAGTATGCACTCTCGGTGGAGAATGATGAGCCGATCGCACTTTTTAAGCAAGCTATCGAAGATGAGAATAGTGAGAGATGGTTGGTTGCGATGGAGGAAGAGATGGAATCTCTTGGAAAAAAACAAACATGGGAAGTTGTTCCGTTGCCCATTGGTAAGCATGCTATAGGGCATGTAAGTGGGTGTACTAAGAAAAAGGAAGATTCATCTAAATCTTGTGGCACAAGGTACAAGGCAAGACTAGTTGCCAAGGGATTTTGCACGAGAAAGAAGGGGTGGACTACAATGAGATATTTTTCTCCCGTAGTGAAGCACACCTCTATCCGTGTATTGTTGAGTTTGGTAGCTCATGGTGATCTTCATTTGGAACAACTTGATGTTAAGGCGGCCTTCTTACATGGTGACTTAGATGAGGAAATTTATATGCATCGGTAGGGAAGGGTACAAACTCGAAGGAAAAGAGAATCGGGTTTGCAGCTTGAGGAAATCACTTTATGGTTTGAGCGATCGCCTCGGCGATTGGTACAAGCGCTCGATACTTTTTATGCTCAAGAAGGGTTACTCCAGAAGCAAGTATGATTGTTGTGTTTACTTTCGTAAGCTTTGTGGTGATGCATATATCTATCTCCTATTATGCGTGGATGACATGCTCATTGCTAGCAAGAGCAAGGTGGAGATAGATAGGGTTAAAGTCTCGACTTCGATGAGGGAGTTTGAGATGAAGGATATGGTATCGCCAAGAAAATCTTGGGTATGGAGATCAAAAGAGAGGTCAAGCCGTAAGCTATTTCTACATCGGAAGGGTTACCTTGAGAAAGTAATATCACGGTTTGAAATGCAAGATGCTAAGCGGTGGTGACTCCATTGGCCCCACATTTTCGTCTCTCTAGTAAGCTATCTCCCACAATTGATGAAGAAAAAAAGAACACATGGCTCGTGTTCCTTATGCTTGTCGCGATGGCGGTCTAATGTATGCGATGGTATGTACCGTCCGAGATATTTCACGAGGCGATCGGTGTGGTTAGCGATTCATGGCGAAATCAGGAAGGCTTGCTGGGAAGCGGTGAAATGGATTCGAGGTACTTGAAGGGTACCATTAGCATGGGTTTGTGTTTTTGGTGGAGAAAGATGTCGATTGAGTGGGTTTGTGGACTCGAGATTATGCAAGTGATCTAGATCGGCGGCGTTCCACTCTTGGTTATGTATTTCGGATATTTGGTGCTCCAGTTAGTTGGCGATCAGTATTACAAGCCACAGTGGCACTATCTACCACAGAGGCTGAGTATATGGCCGTGGCGAGAAGGAGTGAAAAGAAGCTTTGTGGTTATGGGGTTTGTTAGATGATTTGGGGGATTGAGCAAGGCACGGTGGACTTGGGGTGTGACAGTCAGAGTGCAATTCATTTGGCTAGAAATCAGGTGCACCATGCTCGTACCAAGCATATCGATGTCCGGTATCATTTTGTGCGGGATGTAATAGAGGAAGGCTCTATCTCCTTACTCGAAGGTGCACACCGGTGACAATCCTGCGAGACATATTCACCAAAGTTGTTCCAAGGAGCAAGTTTCGACATTGTTTGAACTTGCTCGATCTTGATTATGCTAATAAAGGGAATTTTTGGGGTTGGGAATCGACTATTTGAGTTTGGTGAAGATGTTCTATCTTGATGGTCTCGAGCATGAAGAAATCCTTATTCGTTCCACATTTGGTATCAAATGAGAAGCGAGGTGGAGAATTGTGAAGAGAAAGCAATGATAAGAAATAAACTATGAGTGGCTTTTGTGGGCATGTGCGTGTTAGTCGCATGTTGACTTATGTTATATAGATATATTAGCATATATATTATTATGTTAGTATATAAGGATATATTAGCATATATTATTATGTTAGTATATAAGGATATATTAGCATATAATATATGCTAATAAGATTATCTCTCATCGAGTTGGATATGAGGTATATATAACTCGGGGATTTTTCTTATTGTTTTTCTTCTTGAGGCGAGGCTTGAGAGTTGTTCGAGCCATCGGAGATATTCTTCATGAGTGGATTTCAATTCCCGACCCCCGTGGAGGCGTAGGCAGAGTGCTAGAACTCACGTAATTCTTGTGATAAGTGGTTTGTGTGTGTTTATCTTTCTTTCTCTATTATAGTCCTATGTTTTGCATGTGTTTTGGAGACTAACCTTGAGCAGGTTATTGGGACATCTACGGGTGTGTTAGTGCTTCCGAAAGGGGTCTTAAGTGAAGCATTAAGTCCCCCCAACACATATAATCTATTGATAATATGCATCATTTGTATGGAATCACAACTATCAAACTATTAATTCCAACTGCCAACCATAACTGAAGCTCACTGCCTAATTTTTAATCAAAAATTAAAAGATTACCAACTCCTAAGTCCTAATTCAATAAATATTATAAATTGTTATGAGTACAATAAAAACAGTAAATATCTATTGTAGCAAATGACAACACTCTAGTAGATTACGGTATTGTAACAACCATCATTTTTGTAACAGTTGACATCTATCTGCATTTTATTGTTGTAGTCATTTAGCAGTTACTCATGTTTTATTGTACCAATCACCTAGTATTGTTACTATTTCACTTATCAATATATTTTAGACTCTTTAATCAAATTTATTTTATCATCTATTTTACTCTTGAGTTGTTATAAATGCCCCTCATTTGTTATAAATGAGAAAGAAAAAAATATATAATAAAAAAAGAATTGAAGTATAATCAAAGGTGTTTATTATATAATTTTTTTATTTTTTTATATTATTTATATTGGTTTTTAAACTTATCTTATATTTATGAAAATTTATATATATATATATATATATTCCACGACCGTTAATATCAGTAGAATTTTAATCCAATGATTATGCCAGTGTATTACTAACCGTATTATTATATTTATAAATAGTAACACAGTAAAAATATGAGATGTACTAATATTTTAAACATAACTATTCAATTATATTTATATAATAATTTAATTAATCACAATCATACAATCATATTTCTAATGCACCTGCCCAACATATCAAACCCATTTCTCTGAGGCATATGCTTCGGTACTGTTCCGTTTACTATTTATCTACTGTTATTGCTAATCTCTCTCATCCTGATTCTAAATTAAGTATGTACTACTAGTTGCATTTACAGTATGAATCCCTTTTTTTTCTTTTTTTATTAATTTTTTTTCTTTATCTTTGTACCTAATTGCATGTTGATGATAAAATTTAAGTAATATAATATGTTTGCGGTGTTATGCTGCACGTGAGGAGAACAATAGAAAAGATATTATATTAAAAAGAGTCAAATACACTGTGAAAGCCAAAGAATTTTATATTTATTTTTTGTTTAAAATAGTCATACAATTATGTGATGATGATGGTGGTCCAATATTTTCATTTGTTTATTTATTTATTTGAAAGTGCATGAACCCGGGTGGGAAAGGAACACATAATTGGTGTGTGTGTGTGTGTGTATATATATATTAAAATGCTTAAATGTATCTTTGTCAAATTGCCTGTTGGTGGGCATTTTCTATGTATATATTTTCAAAAGTAAAATATATTGTTGTGTTTTGTGCAACCAAATTTACTCAATTTAATTGAATAAATCATGTTAATTACATAAAGTATAGAGTTTGGAGATTTGTTTTATGCAATATGATATATTTGTTTTATGAAAAATAATATTATTATTTTCATTTTTTTCTTGAATTTAAAAAGAGAAGTGATTTTAAAGAAAAATTGTAAATTGTTTTTACTAATCAAGAGAGTATTAGCAAGGATTTGATTATATTATTAGAATTTTTCTCAAATTTAAAGCATGTATATAATATTTCCATAAAGTCATAGATTTTTTATTATTATTATTATTGAAATTTAGTGAACGTTTTTCAGCCTTGATCACTTGCTATTTAAATGTTTGTTTACTATATATATATATATATATTATATTTTCATTAAATATTATAAAGTAATGACGTAAAATTCAATTAAACTGAATAAGGAAAATTGTGATATCTTAATCCATACTAGGAATAATAACTTACAATAGCTAGAGTGGATGCACACTCAAATAAATTATTGATATAAAACCATCACAATATTCACTAATTTTAAAAAAATTAAATTAGAAAATCCAAATTAAAAATTCTTTAAAAAAATAAATAAATTTTGAAATAACAAAAACAACAAAATGGCATGTTTCAGTGGAAGACATGAAAAGAGGTGGGCTAGCAAATGTTTATAATGTGTGAAAGAAGATGAGACATGATCCAAATCTGAAACATTTTGAGTTTTGAATTAAGTCCAAAAATAAAAACACACACTGAGCTATTTTTTAGATTCTTGTCTCTTCTTGGCTTGGCCTAAGCACCAAACGGGTTGGGTCACACCAAGTCTCTTTCCGACATCATTTATGTCGATTTTTCCTTCTCATCGGGTCTAGTCGAATCAGGTCGGGTCTGATCGAAAGATTTGTCTTCATTTTAAATCAAATTTTTATATATATATATATATATATAATATTGAATTAATCTATGAAGGGATATATGAGGGAATTTTCAAGTCAAATAAATATCAAAAGTAAAGTGAATAAAAGGGAGTAAAGATGGGCAATCGGATCCGAAAAGAGAAAAAAATGTGTTTTTTTGGATAATAATTTTAAAAATAAAAATAAAACAAAGATACGAAAAATAAATTCTTATTTTCCAAATATAAAAAGTTAAAAATAAACAATAATTATATAGAGTTAATTGAGAATAATGTTGAGATTGCAAAATATTTGTTTTAATTATTTCCCTTAATAGTAAACTGCTGGGAGATTTGTTTTTGTTGCTGCTATAAACAGGGACTAATGGTAGAGAAAACACTTTTATAAATAACTTGTAAAAAATACAAACCAAGAACTATGGATTAATGAAAACAATATTCTTCAGCCAAATTTAAAATAACATCTAGATAAATAAATAAATAAATTACCAATTGTTATGAATCAGTAAATCTCTATTTTATAATACAAATTTTCATTAACATATGTGTTTCTTGGGATATGGGCCAATCTTGGAACTCAGGCCCACTTGTATGAGTGGTCCAAATCACAATCAGGCCCAGGTATCAGGCTTACATTTACATGCTTCCATCCTATTGCACTGATATAATGTGTTAATATTTAAAGATGTGTATATATATATATATATATATATATATATATATATATATATATATATGCATTTCTTTTAGAAAGAGTGGAAAATCAATATATTCCAATAATTTATGATTAATATTTCTAAAATAGTACATGATGAGCTTTCCTTATCAATCAAATTTAATACATCAGCAAGATATTTTTTTTTTCTTTCACTTCATCAGCAAGGAAAAGAAAAACTCATGGGTTGCTAAATATTGAAAAAAAGAATTGAGAGTTATTAATATTTAAAAATCCATATATATCATTGTTAGAAAGAGCGCAAAATCAATAAAATAATACGAGAGTGAGCTTTCCTTATCAATAAAATTTAATACATCAACAAGATATTTTTTTTCTTTCAATTCATCAACAAGGAAAAGAAAAACATATGGTTACTAAATATTTAAATTATATATATAGAAAGAAAGAAAAAAAAAAATGAGAGTTGTTAAACAAGAAGCATAAACTCATGTCATCATAGTTCTAAAATGTCATTCTCTTCAGTCAAAGCTTTGAAGTAGAAGGCAAAATATTCATTGAAAAGCTGCCAATTTTATAATCTTGCAATAATTCTTTATATTCTTCCCTAGAATGAACCTTGTCAGCCATAAGACAAAAGCTTGCACCCCCTTTTTCTCTTTTCTCTCTCTCACATCTCCATGCACTCTTTGTCTAAGTATATATGAACCTCTATTATTATTATTATTATTATTATTATTATTATTATTATTATTATTATTATTATTATTATTAAACTGAGAGCAATGCAAGACACAGAGCAAATCACAAGAAGAGCTCACATGCCTTTTTCTTATCTTATCTTCTTCTTCTTCTTCACAATCTTCTATCTATCTTCCCTTCAAGCTATTCAAGAGTTTGATAGGATTCATGGCCTCCCTGGCCAACCACAAACCCCACAAATCTCTCAGTTCTCTGGTTATATCACTGTTAACAAGGAGAATGGTAGAGCTTTGTTTTACTGGTTCTTTGAGGCTCAAACACTGCCTTCCAAGAGACCCCTTCTTCTCTGGCTTAATGGAGGTAATCATATCAATTATTTCTTTGTTTTATATATATATATAATTATGTTTATGAGTGTGGTGTGTTTATAGGTCCTGGATGTTCATCTGTTGGGTATGGAGCAGCAGTGGAACTAGGACCTCTAAAAGTTAAGAGGAATGGAACAGGACTTGAGTACAATAAGTATGCTTGGAACAAAGGTTTTCTGTGAATCTTCTTCTCTCAAATTTTTGTTATTTCTTCAATCTTTTGTTTTTCTGTTGTTTTAAAGTTTCAATTTTGCAGAAGCAAATTTGCTGTTTCTTGAGTCTCCAATTGGAGTTGGATTCTCTTACACCAACACATCCTCTGATCTTGCCAAATTGGATGATGGATTTGTTGGTAAACATTCATTTAATGCACTCTTATTATTATTATTATTTTTTATTATAATCATGTTCAGCATATAGAGATTGATTTTATAAAATAAAATAAAAAATTATTTTTATAGCTGAAGATGCATATAGCTTCATGGTGAATTGGTTGAAAAGATTTCCACAGTATCAAGCTCGTGACTTCTACATCTCAGGAGAAAGTTATGCAGGTATATTATTATAATTTTTATTTATTATTTATTTTATTTTGAAAGAAGGTATATTATAATCTAAACTAAATTCATATTAATAAACCAAATGGAACAGTTTGCAGTGTTTTTTTCAGCAGATAAAACATTTATGTCCAGTTGAAACAAAACAGGGCTCTTTCCAAGAATTTTTTCTCAGTCCTTTACATTCAACTCTGAGAATCTTCTTAACTTTTAGCTCATGAATAAATCCTTCTTATTAAACTTCTGGTCAAAAAGTTCAATAAATAATTTTTAAAAGAAGTGTTCAAAGATAAGAAACAGGTTTTCTGGAGCATAGACAAAGATGTCAGTATAACACTGTTCAATATCTCCATGAAAAGATGCCATTTGATTTGCAGGTCATTATGTTCCCCAACTCTCTGAGCTCATCTATGAACGTAACAAGAACACCAAGAACTACCCATTCATCAACTTCAAAGGCTTCATGGTGAGCTTGCTGATTTAAAACTAACTCTATTTTTTTAAAAAAAAAAAAATTATCTTTTAACAAGCCAAAGTAATAATAGCAATATTGAATTTTGTTTGCAGGTTGGCAACCCTGAAACAGATGACTATTTTGATTCCAAAGGGTTGGTGGAGTATGCATGGAGCCACACTGTCATATCTGATCAGATTTATGAGAGGGTTAACAAAGATTGTGACTTCAAATTGTTCAATAACTGGACCAGCAAATGCATTCAAGTAATGGACATGGTGTTTGATAGATACAGAGATATAGACATATACAATGTTTATGCACCCAAATGCAACAATGCACATCCATCATCATCATTATACTCAAAGGTATTAATTTATTATAATGATTCATTTCATCTTGGAAAAAAGTTGAAAACACTTGTAGGTAAAACAGAAACAGAGGCTTTTGCAGAGGACCAGAACTCCAGCAGGTTATGATCCTTGTTACTCAGTTTATGCAGAAGAGTACTTCAACAGAGTTGATGTTCAGAGAGCAATGCATGCAAGTGTTATTAATAATGGAAAGTGGAAGGTCTGCAAGTAAGTTAAGCAATCTTATTATAATGCTAAAAAAAAAAAATGTACATAAATAAACACTTTTGTTAATCTTTCTCTTGTCTGCAGTGAATCCATATTGGACATTTACAACAACACTGTTTCCTCTGTTCTTCCCATCTATTCCAAGCTCATTAAGGCTGGACTAAGAATATGGATTTACAGGTAATTAAATGCTGTTATTATTATTAATGGAAAAATTCAAACATGAGACTCAGAATTCAGTGAACAAGTGTTTGTAGCTGTTGTTGTTTTGTTCCTGGAACAAATCAAATGCATGATGAGTCTTGTGGTGGTGCTGTGCAGTGGTGACGCAGATGGCAGAGTGCCAGTAATTGGGTCCAGGTACTGTGTTGAATCTCTGGACCTACTTCTCAAGACACAATGGCAGTCTTGGTACCACAACCACCAGGTCTTTCTTGATATTATATATATATATATATATATATATATATATTAATTTAGTATTTCAATTTGATTGAGTATATATATATATATATATAATATGGAAGTTAAGTCATTTTATGATGTAGTAGTGATTTGGTTTTACTTGGTTTATTGGGATTGAGGGGGGGATGCAGGTAGGAGGGAGGTTTGTGGAGTACCAAGGACTGACAATGGTGACTGTGAGAGGAGCAGGTCATCTTGTCCCTTTGAACAAGCCCAGTGAGGCTCTTGTGCTTATTAACACTTTCCTTGGTGGACATAAGCTTTTAACAAACAAGTGGAAATGAAATTATCTTCTCTCTCTATCTCTAAGCAGATTGAAGACATTATTGTACTTCTGAAGAACAGTGGCATTATTAAACTGCTTACTTTTATCATCACTAGTTTTTGTCTTTTATTTTAATTTAATTTAATTTAATTTATTTATTTATTTATTTTTGGTTTAGTCAAATGTTTTGCCAAGAATGGCTTTTCACTTATTTTTACACACTTCAGTTTCCTCACTCCTCACTAGATTTGTTTTCAACAATAAATGATCAATTTCTTTGCAATTTTCCAATTAGTTGAAATTGTGATTAGGTTTTTTTTTTTAAATAATAAAATCCAGTTATTTAAACTCTTATAAAATTTTGGGGGAAAAAATCAAAATTAAAGAGATACATATGTAATTAGTTAAAAATGAAAACTTTTCATTTTTATTTAAATACAAAATGAACCATCCATATCCAGGACGCATCAATGACATCTTGATTCAAACATTGTCAGATACAAAAATTAAAAATAATAATAATAACAATAATAATAATAAAAACACTTTAGCTTGGACTCATCCGGGTGCCATTCATCATGTTTATTTATTTATTTATTTTTATTATTATTATTTTTTTGTGTGCACGATAAATAGACAATAGGCACCTCATTTAAGCAAAATCAAGGACATCTTCATTTATGTGAAACTATGGCCACAACACATGTGATCTTACAATGAGTGAACAATGAGTGAGTGTGAGTTTTGAAGTTCAATCTCCGTACAAAAAAGACCTTAGTATCAATAGACCAAGAGGCCATTAGCGTGTCATGAATATTGTTCCAAACTTGAGATCCTGGAAATATTTTTGGTTTACCATCTATTACATATAAACTTCCATCCAAATCACCAGAAATTTCAGCACAGGAGCTACCATAAGAAGATACAACTGTTGTTATATTACCAGATGAGAGGCATCCACAAATTGCAATACAGGTGACTGACTCTCATCTATTTCTTTTTCATAAATGGGAGTATCTATGCAGACATGCCATGCAGCCAATTGAGTCATTCAGAAGAATTTTTCACTGGGGAATGAAATGTTCTTTTGAGGCTCATCAAATTAATTTAGACCTTAACTTAATGTGCAATTTTTACAACGTATGAGTAGAGATAGCTAGCTCCTTTTTTAACATAAGATGATCAAGAGATGCTTCTTATTTACAAAAAAAAACAAATTTAGAATTGCTAATCTAGTATACAAAAATTATCACTTACCTTTTCCAACAGGTAATCTAATCTTGAGATGTTGCAGAGTACTCAAAAAGAAGACGGTTTGAAGGTGCAGACTGGAAAAGCACCCGGAGACGGCTGGTAAGCTGGTACATTAATGTCCACTGCATGGCCATTTCAGAGTCCTTCATTTGTCTGACTATGGAGGCCTGCAAGGGCAAAAGATTCAACATGAGACTGAAATGAAAAGTAAAAAAATTTAAAACTGGAATCAAATTTAACAAAGAGATGAGCCGGATAACTTTGCAATTAATTAAACACTAAAATTTCAAACAAAAATAACATTTTTTGGAAATAATTTGATTTTGTAAAATATCAAGCCCATAACATTCAGCAAACAGTAATGACTTTAAATACAACAACTGATATGGCTTTCTGTTTCACATTAAAAGCAACCTTATAATCAATAAATGACGGATCATATAGAGACTGTTCATATCATATAACAATATGGGAATGAGATCACCTGAATGCGCTTCCCTAACTGCACTTCAACTTCAGTACCAAAAGATATGTTATTGGCTAGGGACCTCAAGGGATCAACTGTAGGGTCAACAGATAACAAACTTGGGATCTGCGGAGCATATACTAGCCTCCATCTCGCCTGACCAAACTCTCCTTTTCCTTCTATTCTCGGCATCAAGGTTTCCAGTGTTGCAGTTGCAAGTTTCTTGAAGGCAAGCTGACCATCCCCCTCCAACAAAGATTCTGCTAGTTGACTCTCAAAAGCCCTAGCAGCCTGCAAAACTCAATATTAGAGGATTGAACAGCAGAAACTCAAGATGCTCTTCATGATTTAAAATTAGACAGATATACAATGTCTAAATTATAAACATATTATTGGCAAAAAAAAATGTGACAGTATTCAAATTGCCATTTAAAGAAATTGCTTGACGATTTTAATCTACCAATTTGGTATCTATAAATTGAACCAAGTTCATTAGATAGTCTAAAGTCAGTAAAGTGGTCAGAATTTGTAAGACAGCCAAAGATGTATGATTTTAAACATTCAACAAATTTTAAACAATTGATAGTGTCGAGACTTGTTCAAATAGTTAAGGGCAAGGTGCTCGTCTCATCAATACCATCGCCTTTCCTCCATGTGCAAATGTATATGTGATTGAGTGTTTGTTAAATCCCTTGGAGAAAAATAGACATTCTAATCCTTTGTTACAAACAAAGATGTCATCTAACAATAAAGTAAAAGCATGCCAGAAACAAAGATATAATTATCAAAAAAATATTTCCTCAAGAAATCCACTCGAGTACAAACATGCTTGATGCATTAAATCATGTGCAGCAGTATATTTTTCCCAAACATTGCATTGTAGTAGAGTTCTGTGGAACACACAAAAGTGTACAGATGCATGTTATTTGAGTAAAGATGTTGACACACAATAAACTACAAACTAGCACACAAAAACATATAATCAGGAAACCAACAGCGCAAATATATGATTTTGCCACTCTCCTTTACCTCAGTAGGCGAGAGAACATCCTGATCCACAGACCGGGTAGATGTTACAACCAAATTGTCTTGCCAGGTACTGGCACGACTTTGTATCTTGAACTGCCATTCAGATCCAACCAGCACTAAATCTAAAATTGGATCCAAACCAAGTTCAGGCTCAAATTTTGCTATATTTAGATGGTCCCGTTTAAGCCTAACCTGTTTCAATAATTTAAAATCATTGTCACTGAGAAACATAAATTTAACACTAACACCAAAAAGAAAAAGCCTACTTTTTCAGAAAATAGTTGAAGTTTTCCAGGAAATATTTGCAAAATTGTCATAAAGTGAAAATCACCTGTGTGGCAACTAAATTGACATCACCATTTTCAAAACTTAAGATGCCCTTTGGTTTTATCCATTTTGGATGGGCCAAACCATTAAGCTCAAGTTCACCACTAACAGCAAAGTTGAGAATTAAAGGATACACTATCTTCAATTCTGGTCCAAGCACCAGCTTCAGGTCTGTAAGCCAAATATCAACACCTGGCCTGGCAATGGCTTGATCAATTTCCTTCCTAATTTCAGATTCACTACCTATAAGAACTCAAAATAAGTCACATTAGCCACAGCATTAAATCGTAAACATGCAAATAAGAATAGTTCTTTTGCCAGATTTTCATAAGCTATAGTAGCGTCCACAAGAAGACTTGCAGGGTGAAAAACTACCACATGTTGCACATAAGATTGACATTAAAAAATACCTTAAATATATAGCTTTAGCAATCCACATGATATCAAAACAATACATGCCTAGAAGTTAAGCTAGCCCAACAAGTTCGTTTGGTACAAATAACACAAGTTTTACAAAACATTTGGTTATTTCTGCTGCAGCTTTACAGACAAACAAGTCAAGAAACTCTACAACACAATAACTATGCACTAATGTTTGCTTATAAGAGAGATATATTTGGTGCTGAAATTTTCCTGCAAAACAGTAAATGGTCCTTCAATAAGAAAAAGTTACCTTCACATGAGGATATGAATCATCTCACTTTACCAAATTTAATCAGTATGTCTAGGTTCAAAGTTTCTAAAAGCAATACATGGTTGAGAAATAAGTTCAAATGACGAAATGTACCAGCAGGTTGAGGCAATCTGTCATATGAGGAAGATAAAGATCCAAAAAATCTCGAGACATGCCCAGAAGCGCCTATGCCACTGTAACCAGCAGTGGGAAACGCAGACTGCCTTGATGTCAGTGTATTAATAGCTGCACCATTGCCCTTATCATGAGGCAAATAAGCTTCACCATGGCTTAATTTGATCATTCCAGTGATGTTTGGCTGCAATATTGATCCTGTAATCTGCATTTGGCTGTCAACTTGGCCACTGTGATGATTAAAAGTAACCAACATAAGAATCCATGTTAAACAGAATGCTATTATAAATTTAATACAAAATTAAATCATGAAGACATAACATGGCAGAGCTAATACTGTAGATATGGTGAAAGATGTTCTAGAAAATGTAAGCGCACACACATTGCTAAAAGGAAAGAAACAATAGAAGCCTACATCAACTGAAGAAAAATGTATTGCAAGCAAAGAACATTAACCTCAGAATATTTTTGGCTCGTACTTCTAGAACTTCACATTTCACATCGATTTTATCACTGGATGAAGATTCACTGATTTTGAGAGGCAAATTGCCCTTCAGAAATAGCTTCCCCTTTCTGCTTACTCTGCTTTCCAGGGAACTGATACATAGCCTATTTGATATAACTTGAACTGACCCCCCTATATTTGTAAGAGGCTTTCGAAGGACCGGAGAAGAAACTGAAGCCCTGTGCACTGATGCAGATCCATCAACAATTGGTTGCTCAATGGTGCCCCTGACCTATCAGGAACATATACTGGTTAACAGTTGCAAACAATCTTAACTCAAAAGCTCAGAAACACTGTACAAGGATCATGTAATAGAATACTTAATATATTGACATTTATATCCACTATAATAAAGCAAATAATCAAATGACAGATATTGCAGATGCAGAAGCAAAACCAGAGCCACATTGTGAAACCTCTCAACAAACATGAAACTTCTCATTCTCAAATACTTTTTCAAGTGATAGAGAAGCCGCCTCCTCAACCTGAAGCTAACACCTCGATGCCCATGTGGAATAAAATCATGATCAGCTCCATTATCTCTCAATTTTAAATTTTACATCATAAAAATAATAGAGCTTGGTTTCCAAAATAATTCAGTTCTCTGTTTCTCAACCAAACCTCCATCCTGATATTTAAAATAAATCTGCAGATGGTCAGTCTAATCAAACAAGGGACATGTTTGAACTTCTTTGAATCACAATCAATGATATAATGCTCACAAGAATTGTGCATAGTGATGACATCAGAAGAAACATCTGAGTGAAAAATACCAACATATCAACAGTTTGAACCATTGATGCAATGCAGCAGATTTAAACCATGAACTACTGCTACCAAACCATCACGCTAAAAAAAAAGACAGCTTGATTTCGCATGTACAACTTGAATGACTATAACAAGAAATCAACAAATTTATAAATGTGAAAGGAGCCAACAGTCTAACTGTAAAACCATACAGAGCCCACCACTCGCATAAAATGTTCATTAAAAGAAGTCACAGCAAAATAAAAATAAAAAAAAACTAATAACATTAAACAACACTGTAAAATTGGCTCACCTGAAGGACAATGTCAGCATACCCATGAACCCATTCTGCGTAAGGACTCAAGGCAGTTACCAGCATCATCCCTCCATCTTTGATATCTGCATCTATTCTCACCTCCGCATCATCTAAAATATTCCAGTTCAAACCTTTGAATTTTTCAGCTATCTGAAGTTCCCATCCCTCCTCAGGTCTGTCTCTGATAACCTTCTTCTCATTAGTCTCATCAGTAGATCCTCTTCCAGCATCTTTTACCCAAACTGGAATCCTTATGGCTCCACCAGCAATTCTCCTTTCCTTATCAATCTCCTCCTCCAGATCATTTTGAACATAAGCCACAGGAACGCTTCCCTGAATATGTACATGGCCACTTTGGGTAACTGGTTCAAAGTTGGCTTTAAATAAAAACCGACTTGTTGAGGTTATTGAAGCAACAATCTCAGCCCGCCCAAGATCAATGCCTCCTACAGCACCATCCAAAAGCCTGATTTGTACATCACACTCTGGCTTTGCAAAAGTTCCTCTAAGGTCTCCTTCCATGTGCAAAATTCCTTTCAAGGGTGTCAGCAATTGCCACAAAGAATGCACAGACTCTGTGGCTGAGGGTCCTACAACCTGAACTAATGTGGGAACCAGACCAACGGGTAAATTGAGAACAGCAAAATGAAGATTTGTTATGGGTCCCAGTAAACATCCATCAGCATGTAGAGTTGCATTATCTTTCTGGATAAATAATTTCTCAAGGCGCAAACCATCATTATTGCTGTATGCACCAGATGCCAAGACACGTTGAGTTTTGTAGCTTCCCCACTCCCAATCCTCTCCATGGAAGTCAAAATCTGCCTGTAGAGAACATATAAAGGCACATAGAAAGTAAAGAAATTTCCATGAACTAAATTTAGCAGGAGTAATTAGTTGATTGCCTCAAAACATTAAGCTGCATCCTGCTTCAAGGAAAGGACATAACCCTGGTGATATCAGATGGGCCTTCACCCACTATTAAATTTAGATATAAGAACCAAGTAAGTTTTGGATTAATTTTTAAAGTATATGTAGTATAATGTAAGCCATAGGGAAACCTAGAGAACCGCATACCTCTATCATGAATGTTGCTCTAGCAGGTCATATATTTACACAATACACTGATCTCACGACATCACTTGCATCTAAATAACAAGAGCAGATGTTACTACAGACCTCTATCAAGTGAATGTTGCTTTGCTCAAGCAGGTCATATATTTACATGATATGCTAGTCTCATTACATTGGGAAGCATCTATATAACAAGAGCAGACGTTACGAATTTCCACAAACATAATTCCAGCAACAAGTGTCAAGTGTCAAGTGTCAACTATCATGGCTGAGAATGTCAGGATCAAATGTTGACTTCATGAATGCCAACATGTAGAAGATCTATTAATTTACTCATGCCACCAATACTAAAAGAAATGACTGTAAAAATTCACATCCAAGAGCTCATGAAAGATTAAGAAAAAAATACAACAGCGCAGTTAGAAATCATACGCAAACAGAAAGAACCAACTTCAATTAAGGAAAAAAAAGGGTAGAACAGAACCGAGTTCATCAAATTCTATCCGTTTTCATATTTCTATGACTTTTTGATATGGAGAAAAGAACATCGATGGAATTAAACCATATTAGCTTATACAGAGAGCATGAGGACAATCCAACTGCAGATCAAGTTGCATGCTACATATTTCCAGCACCAAGAGAGAAGTTTGCATGCCCAAAAAAAAAATCCTGAATATGACCTCAAGTCAAATTGATTCATGTAATGATCTACTGATGCCCATTTTGAGTAACTTATAAGCAATGAAAATAATGAACAGAAAAGCTTTCTGAGTCAGTCACAGCCTCATGTCAGATTACCATTGTATCCCCATTGCCACCTCCACTGGCATCAAGAGAACCATGCCAACAGCCTTTAAGTTCTTGTAAACCCGGAAGAGCAATATCTTCAAGGATAACATCATCTGACCCATAATATTGGCTTTTCAGTTCCTACGAAGCAATAGAGTACAGTAGCTGTATAAATTATTGAATAAGGCTAGCCGCTAGCAGACATACAACTAAGTTAAGCTGTATAACTGTAACAATCAAGTAAAATTTCAGTCTATCTATAAAAAGAGAAGTGCCAGGAATGTGAGTTTTCATGCTTTGACCACAACAAGGCCAGAAATAAATAAAAGCACTGCAGGGGGGTTTTATGCGTACCTTAAGCAGTTCCCTTAGGCTGTCAGCACGAATTCCAGCAGACTGCAAGCTTTGTATAAAAAGGTCCTGCCAAGTGGTGGTTTGCAAGACATAAATTAAAGTTCAGCTAACAATAAGCATGAATAATTTACCAAGTTATCAAAACTAAATAAAACATCGCTGCAGTGGTTAGTGCAACTTAGGGATCAACTAAGTAGAAACTTCAGCCATGAACTCTAGACCAACATATATGCAAATAATATCTCAGCAGAAGAGTATTGTACACAATCTGATTAGAATCATAAAATCGCATCAAGCCATAAGATTTGCAGTGACAAGAAAAACAGGAAAAAGTTTTTATTGACTTCAACTATATAGACTCTAAAGTTGCGATAGCAGAAAGATATCATTGCATTAAAGGAGAAAACCTGTCATTCATTACAGCACTTCCCTTTCTCTCAAGACACAAAAGACAAGCAAAATCAACTTATTAGGATGCAAACTTAGCCTAAAATCAAAACGAAAAAAGTTTCAACTCATTGATCATACAGGATAAAAAGTACTGATGAATGGCAGCCATCAATAACATGTGAAATCTGGACTAGCAGCTGTAAAAAAAGAAAAGGGAGAGAGGGAGAGAGAGAAACAACAACAATGAAAGAACTAGCAACTAATGGAAATTAATAAAATAAAATAAAAAATATATAAATAAAGATTGGTGCAACTGTAATAAATGACTTCAAATTGATGAAAATTCATCCTGAACTAAATTTCCCTTTTCAAGAATTTCATGTCAAATGGTATTTATGGGAGAGAGCAACACAACTTTATCATGCACACCCAACTTAGTCTAGAAAACATGGCATGTGTGCTAATTAGTAGAGTAAAATTTGACCTTAGACCTAGAACGAACAGCAGGATCAGTACTCCTAGAGAGAAGCCTTGCAAGTGGCAGCATCTCAGCCACTTCAGCACCAGGAACCTCCAGCCTCACCCTCCATCTACCCATTGAAGATATTATTCTACCAAGATGCCCAGCCATTGCCTTCTTAAAGAAACCATCCCTCTTGTTGTCAGCAGGATGCCTTTCACGCATACGAGGTAGTACATATTCCCCCTGAAGCTCATATCGGCTGCTAGCTTGCTCCAGAACAGTTTTTTCAATGGTAATCTGAGTAATTTACATGTCACAAATTGCAATAATGGGCAAGAATATAGGCTATTAATTCACATTGCTCCAGTGCAAATTAGGTTCAGTTGCAAAATTGCAATATTCAGAGCAAAAGAAAATAGCATAGTAACATCAAGTGACCAGTTCAAATTCAAATACAGCCTCTTGCACCAATAAAGTAGTAAGATGAAGAATTTGCATCCCAACAACCCATATCAGAGGTAAAGGTAGTAAGATATTCAGCAAGTAAAATAAGAAAACCATACAATGATACAAGATTATTTAATAAATCTAGCTCTCAGAATAAAGGAAATCCATCTCCCATGTGAGCATCACAACTAGGGTTCTCTTCTTGGTTGAAGATATGTAGTCCAACATTCGGCCAAACATGGTATCAGCCAAATTATGAGATTGAAAAGGGGAGTCTCAAATATGGGCATATGTCACATATAGGGCAAGGTCTAAAATATTTATTTCTTATTATGTACAACAATCAAACAATGATACTTTCCCAGCCCTCTAAACCATGAGGTTTAGATCAATGTAACAGTGAGCTGGGAACATTTCACCAAAATATCCACATGAGTGTAATTTTTATTATTGACTTAATCATTCCCATTGACCCTAACATGAAATCAAATTGATTAGGATTGTTTCAGTTAAAATCCAATAGCTCCAATATTTCATTGTATTCAAGCTTGTATGGATCAATTACTATATCATTATTATGATTCAATGATACAACAAATTTGTGATCTCTCTTCTCAACTTATCATAGAATAAAGTACCTTCCCAACCCACAATCATCAAAAGGAATGCTTAGGATGGTGTATTCAATTCAAGGTTCTCCACTGGTTCACAACCAGCAAGATTTTTTAAAAAGAATTTCTAGAGATAGACAACTCAATTTCCCTAAGAAACAAAATAATGTCACCCTAGCAATGGTACACATACTACTTGGTTCTTTCTACATCTTATTGATGACATACACTAACTTTAATTGTGTACAAGGGAACAAAACCCTTATGAGCAATATTTCATTCATGAGCAAGTGTCAATTAAATAGAAAAATTAGATGCTTTGAAAAAGAGTTCTAGAGAAAGGGTCACTTACAACATCTCCACTCCATCTAGCAGCCACATCAAGGGCTTCACCCAGCACACCACTGAATTTTGGATGAAGCACTGATAATAATCCATGACCCCTCCGAGTCTGATAATTAAGTTCCAACTCTGCCTGTAAGTATGCACAGCGGGTTAATAATAATTCAAACTAGAAGCAAGAAGCAAAATTGTGAAGGATTTTGTGTGTGTGTGTGTGCACATGTGTGTGCATAAATAGGTTCATCATAAGACCTTGATTCAGCAAAACACTTCCTTGTGTCAAGTGTCATAACACAAATTATAGAAAGGCCTTGTATAAAAAGATTATCATCATAATATAATGCAGACCATTTCTCCTATGGATAGCCAACAGCTAGATTGCTCAGTCAATTTTTGCTTAGATGTAGAAGGCCCAAGAGACCAGAACTATTACACTAGAGAACATAGGTCAAAAAACCAAAACAAGACCCAGGCTGAAATGAGGAAGAAAAAAAGTATCGAGAACTTAATCGAAAAAGAAAATTTACTTGTAGCAAGACGTATACCAAATTTGAGATCATTTCAAATGAAGAGGAATTTATAGCAGCTAATTGCACTGAAATGATAGCTACCAAGTCTGAAGGTTGTTCTTATATTGATCATGTTATTTAAAAAAGTAAAAGATCAAACCACATATAATGATTTAAACAGAAATTTCTGAAGTTCTTAAATTCCCAAATCATAATCGATGACAGGAGTGCCTAAAACCATGTTATATTACTTTTATTATGACTTATTTAAATCTTCAAGCTTGTCTCAGTTTTAATTAAATTCATGTTCCTGATTAGCATCCAAGGGTACTGCTAATACATTGTAAAATTGACAAAAAATTTATCGATCAAAGTTTTGGGGTTATTTAAAATTTGCAGATATCTTATGCTTAACACTGCGCAGATCTCAAATGGCATAAGAAAGTCGCATAAAAAAATAATTAAAAACATGACTATAGGTGAGGGCTCACCCTCTGAACAGTTCCTCGTAGAGAGGCAAGTTCCAATTCATCTAGTGGCAATTGTCGTACCTTCACATCAGAAAAGCAAAAAAATCAGATTGCGTGTTTAAAAGGTAAAAAAGAAAAAACAGAAATTAGAATGATGGCTTCCAACTTAAAGAACCAATTTGGTGCACAATCTTAAATTAAGGTAAGGATAACTTCACCTCCAAATTAACATAATGTTCTGGTTGATAAGAAACATTAGCTCTTAGTTGCCCCTTTTGAAGGGAAACAGACATTAATCTTCTTTTTTGCAAGCTATGATCAACAGTAAACCATAATGGTTCAATAACTTCCACAGTCAAATTCTCATCAGGCCTACCAGTAGCAGCCAACTGACAAGCCAAAACAGCATGCACATCAGCAGATGAGCTAAAACAGAGACAAAAGGCACTTGCAATGAGGAATCAAAATTTGTCAGTTTATAAGTTCGGGAAGAAATTTATAATAAATTTGAAAGGTGTAAAATAGTACCTTAACAGCTTTGTGAGAAATGCACAAGGAACCAGCCAATTGTGGTGCCAACATAAGTTGGTTGAGTTTGATCCCTGAAAGGGAAACCTCTCCAACAAGACTTGTTTTCTCATTCATCTGAACATTGTGCATGTCATTGATGTCATATTTCACAACTTTTCCTTGGAATTTAATCTTCCCAGTTCCTTTCAAATGTAAAGGTCTCGGTGAACCAAAAGAACTGGAAGAAATAAGACTAGCAAACTCAAAACCACGCATGCGCAAGTCCAAATCAACAGTTTCAACCACAAGGGGCATGGTTCTCCAAAAATCAACATTCTTTCTATTTGACCAGTAATCATCAGGATAAGATGTCTGAACTTTGGTAAATAATTCAAAGGCAATGGATGATGACGCTACAGTCATGCAGTCATGTGAGATAACAATATGGCCACGTGAATCAGTAAACGAATCTTCAGCTTTTGGTGCAGCCCATTTTATATCAAATCGCCTGAGCCCAGAAAGTAAGGATAACGCGTTAAGAGCATTCAATACGCCCTCAAAAATAAAAACTCTAGAAACAGTCCTAAAAAAAAATTAAGCAGACACTTAATCTTTAAGTGGAAAGTGAAAATTCATAGAACATATTTGGACTTACGGCCTTAAGAGGGAACCAGATAGTTTTGTCTCTCCATTTAGCTCCCCAATTTTGAGTGGTGTCAGCAGAATATCATTGGGTAAATATCTGTTCATCACATTTTCAAACAACAAATGACCAGACAGATTTACATCCAGGGCAGATTCATCAACTTCTCCCTACAAAATAGGTAAAAGATAGCAACTAAGCAAATGTAAGAGGACATAATACTATAATAGTTCAAGGAAAAGCATGGTAACATAATAAACATATTAGAAGTTGTTTCCTGAGTTACTGAGTGCTAGGAATTAATAAGTATTCAAATTGGGAATTATGCTTTTTGCTTCATTATATGTGGCAGAGACAACATAAGAGCATACAGTGCTTTCCATATCAAAGTTTAACTTTGCAACCATATGAGCCTTCAAAACCAAGAACACAAACTGCAATAATCCAATTTTAATACTTGCATGATTATCAAATTCTAGTTGAACCCCATATGAATTTAAAGTATACCAGGACTGTCAATCAATAAAAATGAATGCAAGCAAACTTATCTACAGAAAATATAGATAGTTCAAACATCAGTAAAAATACCTCAGGGCAAATCCAAGCATTTCCAGCACCTCGGATCTCTCCACCATCCAAGAGACTTGCTCTAATACCATAGAGATCAGCAACCTGATTGCAAGAAAAGAAACAAAATCAAGATGCATAAAAATAGAGAAACAAAGGAGCAGAGCTCAAAATCAGAAATAAATTTCAACAAGGAAACTTCACTTACACTATTATCAAGGTTAAAAGTAAAATTGGCTGATACATGAGAAAAAGGAATTCGATCAAATGCAGCAACTGCACCGGCCTCTTTGTTCTTTATTACTGCTTCAGATGCAGAGGATGGAGGCATAGTTACTAAATTAGAAGTTTTCCTCGATATCATTCCGCTTCCCACAAAAACAGGAGCATCCAAGGGGCCTTGACAGTTAAATACAGCAGTTACTGACCCAGCCAACTGCACAAATGACAAATTGTAACTTCATCCAAAATGGCAGTGATATCTCTATTATAACATAGTAAATATAGATGTTATCAAAACCAATCATGCAAGAGCAGAAGCTAAATTGGGTAATCTACATCCATACAAAGAATAAAATAAAAAGTGATCCATGGCAGTCAACATGGTTACACTAGCCAGACATGGATTCAACGTAACTAGCAATCATACTGATCTACATTTTCATTTGACAACTCCATGGATTATACTTATGTGTACACCTAACATACAAAATATGCAAGAAAAGATGAAAAAATATCTAAGTGAAAAAAAAAATTAAAGAATTAGATACATGAATTGAGAATCCACAATGAGTTGAAGAAACAAGTCTTCAAACTGCCGACCGGGATGAATTGTGAACGCCTTATCTCATTCTAACTGATACTTCAATTCATGGCAATCACAAAATTGTACAAAATCTAAACCTTCAAAGGTCACTAAAATCATCCTAAAAAATTCATGTGCCAATTACATGAAAAGAAAAAGCAACCGCAAGTAATATTGATCCCAGGAAACCAGTATGAAGTACAACCACCAATTTAAAACATATTTCAATCAATTAGGTCTGAAATACCAGATATATATTAGACTACCTCATGATATCTATTCTCACCTTTCTACTTTGCTGGATGTAAGGAATGCAAGTAGCAAGTATGAAATATGTTAAGCCATCCTTGAACTATAAATCTTAAAGACTGAGCTACCTTCCACCCTTGGTCTCATGTGCCCCTTTATCACCTCAGAATCTGAAGCTCTTAAAGAGTGTGCATGGATACTTAAAAAGGAAAATTTCCGTATTCACAACCAATATCTTCAATAATTAAAAAACTTTAAATAGGGGCAAAGCAGCAAGATGGTTGGTATAAAGCTTTCATACATGAATCCTGACAAAGCAGTAATTTAGAATTACCCAATTCATTAAAAAATTGACCACCTTGAGATGAGAAACATTTATTCTTTAATTGGTAGGATGGTATTACAAAAGGATACTGCTATCATTCTTCAAGGAACGGATTAACATGGTTGAAAAACAGATTGATGGTGAACATGGAATATTGGTCATTTTGTGAAATGATTTGAGGCTTAAACCACAAATAGAAATGATCGGCAAAACATCAGAATTAAATTTTTGTCAGATTGGTATATGAAAAAGTATAGAATTATCCACAAATTGGAGTATAGTAATCCGTATAAAAGAAACTGATACGGCACTAATCTTCTTCTTTGTCCTGTAATATAATCTAGGCTTCTTCTGGCAGTAGCCAACAGATATTTTACAAGAGTTCCTTCAAGAGGTAAACCAAACTTTCAGCATAGAAGGAAGCCACAAAGCATAGCCATCTTTGAGAAAAAAGCCAAAAATAAATTATCTATCAGTAAGGATCCACACAGAATGATTGCTGCACTTTGCATTACTAGTTTAAGCGAAAGGTATAATACTCATCTATGTGAATGAGTACTCCTACATGCTCTTTGCTTAACCCAGAGAGGAAAAAACAGAATCAAAGCAATTTGTCAATGAAAGCTAAAAAGAACAAAGAAATTAGAATCACTTCACATAAAACAAGATACAAGGAATTATAAAACAGAAACCATAATCTTTGCCAAACCCAGATAAAAGCAATAAAGAAAAAAGAAACAAAGCACTTCGTTTAAGCCAGAGAAAAACAATGGATATGAAATAGAACCGAGACTTCATGTAGGAAAAAAAAAAAGGAATTGTAAAACAGAAATCAATACTTTGTAAGGTTTTTTCATTTAGCAATAAAAATTAAAATAAGAAAATTAACTGTTTAAAAAATTAAAAACTAAGCACTTACTGGGAAAATCAAAGGCCTCATGTTAAGTGTCCTCATAAGAGCATTTACTTCAATACATGGAACCTGAAAAACAAACGCAGGAGGATTATTATCTAGCCAAGCATGTCAAATGAAACTCATGAGAGATGTTAGTGATGCACACCAAACATATTATTTAGGCCAAATTCAACCCAAAAGCTTAAGATGAGAGACCCAGGTTATTTATTCAAATTCATATTTATCAAATTAACCATGTGGAACTATTAGTTACTTTGATATGTGCGAATGAAGCAATGAAATGCACAAGGAGCATAGAACCAGAAAAACAAACACAGGAGGAATATTATCTAGTAAAGCATGTCATATATTTGAAGCAATGAAATGCACAAGGAGCATGAAACCTGCAAAACAAACACAGGAGGAATATTATCTAGCAAAGCATGTCAGATGAAGTTAATGACAGATGTTATTTGTAGATGAAACAATGACATGCACACAGAGCAGCCTCAAATGTAAGATCTGACCGAGGCCTGGACCTTTAATCCAGCAAGACAACAACAAATTACCCGCTATGAACTCATTTTCAGTTTGCATAAAATGAAACAAGACTTAAATGCATTTGATGAGTAACAATAAGCCAAGACTATAAGGGAGTACAAGTCAGTAGACTCACAAAGTTATGTGGTGTTTTCAAGCCGTCATCATGGTATAAAAAATGCACATAAAAAAACCGGAACTATAACCACTAATCAGTGACGCTACTAAGCACGGAAAACTTTTCCAGCAATGCCAGCAATATATAACAAATTGAATTCAAACTTAATGGGAAAGACAATAAACCTGACACATCAAATGAAACTCTCCATTCTCGGGATTTATGCCAAAATCACCAGAGGCTTCTAAAGGAGCATCACCAAACCAGCCACTTGCATTGTGCAAGAAAATCCGTTGACCACGAAAACATAGTCCAGCTTTCACTTCCTGCAGGGAAGCTAAAATATCAATCTGAAAGTATCTGCAACAAAAGCAACAAGATAATAAAGACAATGTCTGAGTTTTTTTTTTTTTTTAATTAGATTAGATTCATTGCAACCCCTAATAGATGGAAATAAATGTCCTCAAAAATCACAATGAATAAAATAAATTTGCATATCATCATATCAGAAGGTGAAGTTGTTTGACAGTGCACTTGTAAGTTCAGTGTATCTTTATCAATCAAATTTAGTGTTGTGGATACTTTTAACCTAATTAGGTGGACAATCCTTCTTCCTTCCTGCATTTTCAAGGCAATGGGAATAATTAATTTACATTTTTCAATTTTTCTCCGTCAAGGAATTATGTTGGAGACATAATCAGCTCAAACTATAATAAACTTGGAAATATATATAACTGCCAGTTGAAATGCTTTCAAGCATCCTAAAAATAAACCATACTTTTCTCATGCTGCTTGAAAGCATACTTTCAATTTCCTAGGCAAGATATAATGCAACCATTTCGTACTAAGTAGATACTATCATTTAAGTCCAAAAATTTATGCAATAAGAGACAACTGCCAAAAATTGGAATCATTTGTGAGAGGTCAAAGAACTTGAACTTACTGAAAAGCATGATGGAGCATCTAATAACTGAAATGCTAGCCCATTAACATCAAGTTGTCCATGCAGATTAGGGAAAGTATCCCCTTTTGACATGCAGATGTGAACCTAAAAAAAGAACCCATAAGTTAAAATTTAGATAAGTTTCATACATTGCACAGATACATTACATGGATAATCGCATAAGACACTGTAAGTTGGCAGGCCTGATAACTTATAAGCCACCACTAGGGGGTATAAGTAATTTATTCTTATGATTGTCTCTTCCTTCTATATTCTTGACTATGTTCTTCAGCCAATTTTATCTTCATTCCAAGATTCCCTCCAATACCTCCACCATTGCCACTGATCAGCAGTCATAGAGCCCACCAATCACCTTGAAGGACAAGGATTCAGATCCAACCAAAAGATCAACAACAACAACAACAACAACCACCAAAAATATAAATATATTCCTAAAAAATTCTATACATTTGGTTCAAATTTTAAAAAATCCTAAAAAATAATTACGTCATTGAACAGTTCAAGATTATTTTTAGATGATCAACAGTAGAATACTGAAGAAATATTCTGCCAAAACAGGCAGTTTTCTTAACTGAATTAGATGATGAAGAAAGACTAAGAGGACCACACCTAACTAGACAAACTATAGGAGTAAATTTGCAACTAGCCTGAGTTATAGGAATGATCTGTGACTTCCCCACAAATACAGAATTTATTCCTTAAATCAAGAATATGATTCACACACACACACACACACACACACAAGCAAGTAAATAGAAATCAAGTCAGAGTGCCACTTAGTAAACAACATACTTGAAATATTTTTACCATAGACTGCAAGCTCTGAAAAAAATTAAAACAAACAAACAAAACAAACCAACCCATGAGATGTCCATTTAAAGCATGTCACAGATGTCCAAGAAACCCAACTCAACCTAAATTGAAACTAATAATGTTGCCCCTCCCTCCCCTCCCTCATAACAAATTTTCTGTTCTAGAACTGCTCTCTTGGCCTGATTTCATTGTAAACATGAATTTTCCAAAGTTATCTCAAAGGCCTCCTATGTAAGAGCAGTAATTATACCAGTATTTAGCCCGAGCAGCACATTCATATAGTGTAAAATCAGAAGAGAAATATAAAAGATAGAAGTGTATGCAAGCACCTCACCGCTAGCTCTTCCCCTTGACAAGGTCACTGGAATTTCTAGTATCCTTTCAAACAACTGCAAGAAGTTTTTGAATAAATCATTTAACTAATTAAATGGAAAAAAAAGGGTTCATTGAGTAGATTATGTCATCACATGGTAGCTGAAATTACTATACAAAACAGGGATGATTTTGAAAAAGGCTCTTACCGGGGCAAATAGGTTTGCAATCTTAAGGTTGACATGCCATTTTTGTTCAATGGTATCGACAAAAACATCAGTAGATAGATGGCCCCCATCATGAGGCAAGGAATCAGATCTCCATTGCAGGCAATCACCATTTAGCTGCACATGTATCTGACCATAATGATTTTGAAATTTTACATGTCCATTGGCATTCACCATTGCTCTATTAAAACAAGAACAAATTATCACTTTATATCAGCACTATAAAGCATGGCATTTAAAAATCACAGACAAATGCTTAAAGAAAACTGTTTAACTGACCCAACTAAAACAGTTCAAAATTAGTTCGATAATGCTTCAGTGACATAAAGTTGAAAATAGAAAGCTAATGATTTGATAATAACTCATGATCCTCTGAAGCTCATTATTCCTCAAGAAAAACAAATTATAATAATAAATCTCATGTGGGCTACTAAGCTCTAGCATAACATTCTAAATTGGTAGAAGATCACAGGCATATTTTGTCAACTTTTTGTAAAATAAGAAGAAAAAAATTTCTGGATATCATTGCTGATCATGTAAACTAAGGCTCCAAAATCTTATCCATGACTATACACTGCCAATGAAGTTGCGAAATTACACCTTTTCTTGTAAGTTCATTATTAGTAGCAATGGAGATAGATTGATGAAGGAAAAATCATGCAGCAGAAGTATGGTGACTACCGATGGGTCCATAAGCAAGTTCGTGAAATTATCAAGAAAAAGTTATAGATATGGAACATGTGAAAATGAAAGGTAGTAACCAATAGCCTGTGGTTTTAGCATCTAACCTGGGTTCAATATCACCATACGCCAGTAACATTAAAGTCCCTCCTGTGAACTGAACAGAATCAAGCGAGATTGGAATGAGCTTATGAATACCTTCACAAGAATTCCCGTTTGTTCCATTGGCAAGTTCAGCAGCAAGTTCTTCAAATTTTATGATAAAGCATGACTTCAGTTTCCGAAGTTGGCTATGAAACTGATCAGGCAAATGCTCTGTAACAGTTTTTGACAATTGAAGCAAGGTAGTCTTCAAAATGGTAGGGTAAATCGGCATTGAATGGTGCATACGCATGGATGGCCAAAATTTTCTAAGAGTGGAGCTTTGACATGCAGTATATCTGCTGATTCCAGCGCTCTCATCAAATAATTCCAGCAAAGGAACCTGAATATCATCATAGGAGACTCCCTGATCATGATCTGCATGACCAAACTCTTCTATGTAGCCACCATTTGGATTGTGTGGATTAGATAGAGATCTCTCAGGAACTTTCCTGTTGTTGTTGCTACTCAACAAAGTACACTCAAATTTATCATCAGCAATATGGACTTTATCCAGTGCATCTGTGGATCCATGTTTATTATCCATATCTAGCAAAGTAATATTAGCATTACCAGGAACTTCCTCATTCACTGTGAAAGCCTCAACTCCAGTGTCTCCATTCCCTCGATCTGGAGGGTCACTTCCCTGTTCTGTATTTGACCTACTTGATTTCCTACTGTTCACATCCTGAAAATAAGCGAGGGCTGCAGCAGCACTATGCCGGAGGATTCTTTCTTTAGAAGTAATTCCAGCTTCAGAAATAGATTTTCTATTACTATCCCTTTTGAATGTGCGCCTTATAGGTTTTAACATCATTCTAAACCAGGACTTAAGACCTGATCCAGGAACTTTCACTCCCAAAGGATTTTTCGAGATCTGCATGCTTCAAATCATATTCAACCCCACTATCCATGCAATGGTGATCCCTCTGGTGCATCATATCATCCATGCAAAATAATAAATCTGATCTAACAGACTCTGAAGAACGATCAGGAATATCCTTAAAATTGTTATAAGTAGCATATGCAGGAAGTTCTTGAGGAACTATATATCCTATCTCAGCAGCGTGTTTTGCTTTTTCAACCCTTTCCCTTGCCCAGCAAGCAGCCGATTCTTCTCTAGCTAGCCTTCTGGTTTTGGTCCGATAATCAACCCCTTCTTCACTGGAATGGTGCCTTAATATACCATTTTCTGAAGGTGATGGAATCCCTAACCAGGAGAAATTCTCTTTCTGTGCTACCAAAATAGAAGGTTGGTATAGAATGGCATCTATTACAATCTTTCCTCTTCTCAAACTTGCAAAAGGGTGAAGACGAAGTTTCATGACTGGGGCCTCTCCACAGGAAAATTCTTCCCGGTGAGGTCCAATGGAACATGATGTCAAGGTGATCCCCAAAGGTGAAACATTTCGAACCCTACCAAAGTCAAGTTCTCGTTGGAGATATTCACTCAGGACAGAACAAACAGATGGCAAAAGTCGGGACTCCACAAAACTCACAGCTTTCAACTGAGCATACCATACTAGCATTCCTGCAGCCGAAATCACTGTAAAGAAAACAGAGCATCTAACCAGAAACAACCCCTCCTTCCATAAAGGAACAAATGATCTAAATAATGCCTTGCTCCTTGAAAATGGCTCTTTTGTGCATTTGATCTTAAATCGGCTTTTAGAAACAGAATTCCTTTGAGAAAACTCAACTTTTCCATCACCAAAATACGAAAACCTATCAAACCCCTGCAACTTTTGACAGTGATATAAAGGCAAGAAACTAAAGAAACCCCCAACATTATGCTTTCCTTTGGTCACGCAAATGGATTTGACTTTATTTCTTGGCCTTGAAGAAGTTTGAAGTGGTGAACCAAAGAGCGAGCTATGCATATAATCAACGCTCATTTTCTTTTGCTTGTGTACCAAGAAACAGCCATGTGCAGGGGACCAAGAACAGAGTTCCAGTCCCCCTTAATTTCAGAAAGTGAGAGAAGAGCCTAACATACTGATTCATCCAGACAAAAAGAAAACAAAAATTACATCATGTTAATGAAAGTTACAAGGCAATCACATAAATCAAAGAAACAGAAGAGTTAATGTTGTCAAGAATTACTCAAGGAAGTAAATGACAATCAGAAGAGTAAAACTAGCTATTTTAGCAATCTAATCCTAAAAACTTGCAAACATTTTCATTAAAAGTGTATGATTTTTTAAAGAATTCAAAGCTTGTAGCTATCCACAACTCTTAAACAAATTAAAGGGCCTTCCGCCCTATCGAAACAAATTATATATCCAAAAAAAAAAAAGTTCAAATGGAACATCAATTTATCATAATTTTCAAATAATAAAAACCCCACAAAGAGATCAGAAAACCAAAGCGGGATAAAGAAATCCTACACTTCATCACCAACGAAAACACAGCAAGCAAGAACCAGAGCTCTAGCCCTATTGAACAAGAGAAATCATACAAAAGAACAACAACGGACTAGTCTGAGAAATCTTAGCATGCCATGAATTCTTGGAGGGTTTGGAGACATCAGGATCGAACCTTTGGAGACCC
This sequence comes from Dioscorea cayenensis subsp. rotundata, assembly GCF_009730915.1. Taxonomy (NCBI): domain Eukaryota; kingdom Viridiplantae; phylum Streptophyta; class Magnoliopsida; order Dioscoreales; family Dioscoreaceae; genus Dioscorea; species Dioscorea cayenensis. The sequence goes on along the minus strand of NC_052489.1, from coordinate 30,886,563 downwards.
ATTCCAGCAATGGAGCCCGACTTCCCTATCGGTTAGGGTTTGGAGCAGGGTTCCAACTCTTTAGGAATCCATTGAAGAGAGAGGAGAAGGAGAAGGAGAAGGAGAAGGAGAAGAGAAGGAGAATGCTTGGGTTTGCTTCTCCGATGTGCCTTGTTTCGAAGCCAAAGGAGAGGGCACGATTATTCCACTTGGATACCCCCGATTGCCCTCACAATCGTCCTTAAATAACAGCTCTGCCATCCAAATCAGACCGTTGGATTACGAGATTTTGCTTTCTTATGCGATCTATGTGATGATGATCATATGAACGGCTCTTTTTTTATTATGATCCATAATTATGACCTTATTGACGCCCTGTTTTAAAATTTTTTTTTTAGTTTGATCTCTTTGTTTGCTTTTTTTTGTTTTTTTTTTATATTTTCTTTTTGTGATAATTATGATCTCTTATTAACGCTGTTGGGGGTGCTTATGATTGTAGTAGTTAATTGAAGTTTGGTACTTAGAAATTGCTTTTATGATCTAAATCACTAAATTTTATTTGATATTAATTTTAAATTTTTGATTTGCATAATGATGAAATATGAAATCACCAAATTATATTTCAAATTTATAATTATTACTATTTTTTTAATAAATGTTGGGAATTTTCATGTTGTTATTGCGCCTGATCTTAATTATTACCAAATCAGAGACAGGTGTAATTTTTCAGATTGATGGGCATCATTAGTCATCCATGTCTTTTCTTTGCTATGATCTGTTTTTTTGTCCTCTACTTGTTCCGGATGTATAATTGAACAAATTAGGGACTTTTATATCTTTTCCGAGAGAGCACGCTATGAAAATAAAAAAGATTGGCTGATGATAGTGAACTCGTGACTCATATATATATATATATATATATATTATTTGTTGAAAAGATATAAAAATTAATAATTTAATTTCTATTTTTTTAACTTTTACCACGTCCGTTTAAAGACATTGACTTTTTTTAAATATTTTGTATAACAACACATTAATTCATTATTAATTGTTTGAACGACCACCTAATTATAGTCAATTAACAAATAAAACAAAAGAGGAGTAATATTCAAAACAAGACGTATATAACAAGTACTATTTATGCATTGTTACATGCTCTGGTATTATTTTCTAGATTCATGTGGATCTTTTTGTTAGAAGTTAGTATATTTGTTCTTTGCGATATTACATGATAGGAAGATTTTCAAGTCATATAAGTACACTTCAGAAGGTCATTAAACAATGTAAATGATCATATAATTCCATACTTATCATTTCGACAACACTTATTTCTCAAAAAAAAATTTAAGCAACCACACATTTTGCTTATAAAGATAATAAAATAAATTTACCTCTCCATCCTATAAAGGTTTATAATTTTCTCGATTAGTCCCTCTAACATTGTTCATGTTTTACGATTATTCAATTTTTTATTGTTATTAATTTACCAACTTTTATAAAACAAAAATATTACTATTTCTATGAGTTACAACCCTTCCTCTTCAACACCGAGCATAGCCTCGTTGCCATAGTAAGCTCATCTTCCTCATGAACACATGTAACGTATAAATGAGCTTTACCACCCCTCTAGTCAAGTGTCAAGAATGCCGCATAAGCGATGCTCATGGGTGACATTAGAACATTTGGGCAACTTTATATGAAGTTAAAATTTACAAAATAATTTAAAAAGTAATATTTTTATGGGTAATGAAATTTGTGAAAATTTTTATAAAATTAGAAGAATTATAGATTTCTTCCTTTATTTTTGTTTAATAAAAATTATAACAATAATAATATTTATTTATCTCAGAAAATAGCCAAAAAGTCCCTCTAAGTTTTACTTATTTACAAATCGTGCACAAAATCTGATATAAAAAAATTATTCTTAACAACTTACTTTTGTAATATTTATATCATAAAAGTGACCGACAATGAGAAAATGCCCCTCAACTTTTCTAAGACGAGAAAATAATAAATTAAATAAAAATTTATGTGTAAATAAATAATGTTAAAAAAAAAATATACTATAAGATAGAATAAATTGATAGAATAGTAAGTGTAATTGAGAAGTAAACTGTAAAATTAATTAATTATGGTGTGTGAAAAATTTTGGGATTTGTAATTCATTTCATAAGATATCGACAACTGGTTTCGTTCTCACAGTAGGCCATTCAGGGAAAAAGAGCACAATCTCCAGCCTCAAAACCCATCTCTGGACTCTGACTGTGAAGCGGCTGATGATTCGAAGGTAGTCTCATCTTTGGATCGTCCGACCATCGAGTCGCCAAGGTTTCATCGCTTTAAACCCTATTTTTCGCCAATTATCTGAAATCCTGTGAGTTTTAGCATCTATGTAGCGATTAGAATGGCGAGTTTTTGATGCTTTTCGTTGCGGATTTGGAGTTCTTTGATGGTTTTGTGGTTTCTTGGTGTGAATAAAGTCGATAAATTTGTGTCTTCGTACCTTTGTTTCAATCTTTGTTTTTCCCCCAAAATCTGGGGTTTTCTTGCACCTCAAGTAGTTGCTGAAATGGTTGGATGTGTGCTATATGTGTTTCTTTTATGTGTTTGTGTTCTTGTTGTGTTTTCTTATTCCTTGTTGCCCTCTGATTATGTTCCTGAAACTTGTGTTTGTGTCCTTGTTTAATTGTGCTTTGCCTGCGGTCATGGAGGTGTGAAACTTGTATTCGATTCTTGAAAGGGAGGGGACTACCTGTGGATTATAGAGAGTTACTAATAGGATTGTACGATTCTTCCCCTACTATTTCTTTGTTGATGCGTTTGGGGCAGCCAGTTTGGTGCCCTAGTTGCAAGAACTGATCTTGGCATTGATTCTGCTTTGGAGCATGTTGTCCCAGTGGAACTCTTAATTTGCAGGATAGTAGTTATATTCTTGTTGCAGCAAGTCTTCTCTGAATGGATCTTGGGCAATGCTGCTCAAAATTCACTTAAGTGTGTGAGGATTCTGGCATCTATAGTAATAATAATAATAATAATAATAATAATAATAATAATAATAATTATCCTGATCGAGAACTTTTTGTGTTGAAATTACTATATTTAAAACAAAGCAATTGGTTTTTGGCCCTTTTCTTTTTTGTTAGATTTGAAACCAAGGTTGAATTAAACTTAAGAGATTCATATCTTTAGGATCCTTTTGTTGGTTTTGATAGTTTGACAAACCGACCTATGTAGATTACTGTCAGCTTCAACATTTTTATATAAGTTTGATGGTCAAGGAGAGCCTATCATAAGTCTCTATAAGTAGGTGGTTTGGTTAAGTACCATTCTTGACAAGTGGCTTCATTTTAATGTATTCAGGTTTGTTGGGCTATGCATCTATGGGCTTATTCTTAATCAAATGACTGTGATTAGGAATTTTGCCAAGTTAGGCTAGCAGATGAGGATTGAATTAAGTTGAATTGTAGAGAATATAATCTAGATTGTTTGTCTCTGGAAGGAAGGTTGTTGGGCTTATTGTCATCAAGATGCTGCTACCATTTGTGGAAGCAAGGAGAATTTTTCTGTTGAATTTATTCCTTTTGTGTCATATAGATGGCCAAACATGCTTCTACTGCTCACCAAAATACCCTTAGGTCTGTTTATTTTGTTATTTATCTTCTTTCTGTATAAGGTTCGCAAGTGCTGATTTTAAAATCTCTATCCAGGCCTTGGTATTTTCAAATTTATCTGGATGGCAATGCATCGTAAATATCTTCTGTTATAGACACTGCTAACACACCATGGCCCGGAAAGGTAACCAGCCGAAGAATGGCTTTGATCGCCATAAATCCAACAAAAAGATACTCAGTTCCGGAGTCTGTTGATGTGCCTCTGACTGAGAAAGAAGAGAAATTGTCACATGACAGAGTGGTGGATGGTGATGATCTCTTTAAAGGAGAAGAAAAGTGCAGGTCAAGTAATGGGTTTGGAAAGAGAGACAATACCAAGATGGGAACTGGTAAGAAAAATAAGCAAAGACCCAGCAGTGTTTCTTCCAATGATTTGTTAAATGATGGAATCCCAAGTTCTGACCAGTCAAATGACGTGCCAAGTGAAGTGGCAGATGCTGTAGATAGTGGTCTGTTATCTGATGCATCTCAATTGAGAGGGAATGGCTCGCCAATTCTTGGCAGCAAGAGCAGATTATCTAATTCTACAAGGGGCAGATTTGATGGTACATTATGGCAGAATGTGATGGGCATTTTTTCTTTCTCAGATACTGCAGTCTGCAGGAGTATAGGATCTTTCATTATGTTTATTATAAAAGCAGTCAATGGATGGATAGAGCGCCAAAAACCATGGGTCAACTCTTTAACAAGTGCTATACATGATGCTTGTGATAATATGCATGTTCAAGTCAAGCATTTTTCCCCAATTATTTGTGCGCGGGTTGTACAATTTGCAAAGCTGATGGTTCTTCTAGTGATGGTTTGGCTGGACTGCAATGTTAGGGGGCTTGATTCTCTGCTACGGTTGGGGATAACATCCTTCTTCACTTTACTTTGGTGCTCTATCCTATCAATGGCTGCAATGGCTGGAATCACAAAGATGGTTATACTTATGGTAAGTTCTGTTTATCTCCCGTTTTTGGGTCAACAATTACTGCAACTGAATTTTGTTTATGATGTCCTTTTTGCGCACTCTTCATGTTAGTTTTCTCCTAGCAAAGTTCATATCACAAAAATAAAGCATATTCATGCAAATACAGCGTGCTTCCACTGAAGTGTCCACTAACTTTAAACTCCTTAAACATGTACAAGATAAAGTTCCCTTAGTATATACTCTTAGGAGATAAAATTCCTTTTCCTTTGAAAATGTTGCTTCTTCAATGCAAACTAAGAGCGACATGCATTCTTATCTCAGTAAGGCGATCACTCTCTTTATTACTTTTCAAGTTCTATTCTCCAGAATTCTTATGTTCTTGGTAACAACAATAAGGCATTGTTGTCTCCCTAGTTTTGTTCTCCTATACTAAATATTATGTTGTCGGGTCCTTCTTATCGTTTAGGTAATTATGGATGTATCAAATTCTGCATTCTTTTGGCAATCTTGTTTATCTTTGTAAATCTATTTATTTGTGAATTCCATCTGCTGTAAATTTTGTTCATGTGTCTTAATACCGAGCACCTTTCTTTAACTTGAACTACTTCCTAATGATCTGCTTCTTTGATGTTATAGTGGGCAGTTTCCATAATATCTCATCATATGCGTTAGTTTTCACTGTATGAAACTACGCTTTCTAAATTATAATTATCCTGTGGCTATAGTTCTTTATTCTTTTTGTATACATCTACTTTCAGGTGTTTGCTGTCTTGGTTGGAATTTTTGTTGGGGTAACTCTTGCTGTCCTGCTAGTTGCCTTTTGTTCTACCTTAATTTTGTGGCTGTACGGCAGCATGTGGACCACGGGATTTGTCGTCCTATTTGGAGGTCAACTTTTTGTTTACATTCAAGTGGTGGTTTTTGGTTTTTGCATTTTATCTTTCGCAATATTCACCTTAATCTTAGTTCTTTGTTATGCAGGTATTACATTTGCTCTGAGTCATGAACGAATGGCACTCCTAGTTACTACATTATATTCTTTGTACTGTGCTAGAAGTTATGTTGGATGGATTGGTTTACTTTTTGGACTCAATCTGTCATTTATATCAAGTGATGTCCTTGGACACTTTTTGAAGAACAACATCAGTGAGCATGGATCAAATACTGGGCAAAATCAGGGTAGAGCAGGTCAGTTCTATGGTGAGGATATGAACGGTTCATCTGCAGATGATGCATTCCCATCTTCATCCACTAGACCAGCTGACCGCAGCACAAGTGACCCCTCAACAAGTGGGGCTGAGACTGAGTTAACATCTGAAAATGAAGTTGCGCGGCTGTTAAACTGTAATGACCATTACTCTGCTTTGGGGTTTGCCCGTTACGAGAATGTAGACATCTCCACCCTTAAGAGAGAATACAGAAAGAAGGTAATAATGCATGAACACTTAAAATGTTATATCATGTTTCTTGCTTGGTACTAGCTAGTCTTTTCATTATTCTCTCATGTCTTTTGGCTTTTCTAGGCAATGCTTGTGCATCCTGATAAAAATATGGGCCATGAGAAAGCTGCAGATGCATTCAAAAAACTTCAAAATGCATATGAGGTGCCTCTTTTCTTCACAAAGAAGATTTGACTTTGCATATCAAGTTATATGAAGACTTATGCTCATATTTTTGTGCAGGTTCTGCTAGATTCCTTGAAGAGAAAGACATATGACGATGAATTAAGGAGGGAAGAGATATTAAACTACTTTCGGAGATTCCAGGCTGCTTCACAAAAGGTATTGTTCTCTGTGCTGTTCAACCCCTCTCTTCCCAGAAAAAAAAATGTTTGAATATCCTGAGAACACATCCTATTGTAAATAGGTTAGCATTCACCTGTACATGGTAAAGGCTAATTCATGCATAGTTTAAGATGGGCATGGCAGTTAATTTTTTTTATATCAAGCATGCTAGTAAACCACATATAAAGCAGATCGTCATTACAATGAAACAGTTAATATAGTATAATGTAATGTTATATGACAAAAAGGGCAGGTTATTTTAGTAAGGTCCCTATTCAGACGTGATGGGATAAGTTTCTTCTTTTCCATACAAATTTGGGATTAATATTGATGAAAACAAATATAAGAACAATCTGACTGTAAGTTGGTTCCATGCTTGTATCTCCTTCAGAATGGAAGGCATAATTTCTTCAGTTCTGGATTCACTCATTTTGAGGCTGAAGCTGATGGGACTCATGGAGAATCAAGAAGAATAGCCTGCAAGAAGTGCAATGATTTTCACATCTGGATTTGTGTGGATAGATCCAAGTCCCAAGCAAGATGGTGCCAGGTTGCTTTTTTTAAAAATATATATATATATATATATATACTTGTAGTCTTGTGCTTACATACTACAGTATTTGATCTTGGTTCACTTTTGCTTTTACAATATAATCTATCACCATTTTGATCTAACATGTCCAAATTAATTCTTTAAACAGATTTGCTAACTGAGTGCTGTGTTCCTGTATGATTTTCTGGATTTTCAGGAGTGCAAAGATTACCATCAAGCAAAAGATGGTGATGGATGGGTGGAGCAATCGTCTCATCCTCTTTTGTTTGGACTACTGCAGAAGGTAACTACTGCAACCATTGAAGTTGCCTTATAAACGACAAATCTATGCATCCTACATTGATTCCATTCAATTTATGCTTGTTTCTATGATCTATATATTTGTTTCCTCTCTTGTGCACTTGTCGCCACTTGTGATCAGCAGTTTTATGCAATGTATTTACTGTCTCACTGACTAGAATTTATGTAGATGGAAGCACCATGCGCGTTTGTCTGTGCTGAAAGCCGGATATATGATGCAACTGAATGGTTTATTTGTCAGGTAAAGTTCTGGCCCTTCTACTAATGGTACATAGGTGTTCCAACTGCTAAGCATGACATGAGTAGGATTTCTGTTATAATTAGGAATTCATGTTTTTGCTCCTCTGGTGAAAAGAACCTTCCTAACAGTCATTACTCTCATTATCTGTGTTTTTTTTACTGTCACACACATCATCAAATTTGCGTCCTGATTATGTGTTGTAAACACGTTTCAGGGCATGAGATGTCCTGCAAATACGCACAAGCCAAGCTTCCATGTGAACACTAGTGTAATGTCAAGACATAACAGCGCCAAGGGAACAAGCTCCTCCCACAGAGGTGGCGGTCCGATGCCTGCTACAATGGATGAGCCCATGACTGAGGAACAGTTCTTTGAGTGGTTCCAAAATGCAGTGCAGGCAGGAATGTTTGAAGGTAATGCTAATACATCAAATGAGAACTCTTCTCCCAAAACCGGCAGCAGTAGCTCGAAAGGCAACTCCAAGAAAAAGAAGAAAGGGTAAAAACCATGGTAAAACTCAAAAAGATGGAACGGAAGTTTTAGTGAGGCCAGGCTGATGAGTATTTCCCATACTAAAAGCTAACAAAATAAATTTCTGATAGTAGAGATGTAAGTTTCCATGTATGAATGTCAGAGGGCCTCTTGATTGCTTTTATGCCATACACTTTTTAAGTTTTATTTTGATGATGTGCATCCTAGGTCTCCAATACTTTACTGTAGGTAAATTTCAAGTTTGCTGGGTAGAGGATCAAGTAAAAGTTAGTCATGTGCTATCACTCACGGTTGAGAGTTGTTGCATAAAATGATGGCAGGGAGTTGTTGATAATATGATAATGGTTATATATGCTACGCACCCATTGGAAACAAATATAAGCATTTCTTGAAGTGCAAGTTGGCAAAAATAAAAGCCAGTAAAGTTTGTGCAAAAAAATGTTTTGACTTCCTAAAACAAGCAATACAAAGAGTTGATAAATATTTAAGATAATCATTGGCTTCATACAAAACGAACAAGGAATTCTTTAACCTGATCAATGTATGGCGACTGTGTCGGGATTATATGACCAAGGTCATGCTCAATGACCACGGCACACTCTTCGTCAAACAATTGAACAAGTTCTCTGCTAACATCAGGTCTAATCTGCCTGTCTTGGCCCTGTTTATGACCGAAGATATGCAATGATGGGCATTTTATGGAACCCTTGCCAATTGTATCCAGACATGCTGAGAAGCCAGAACATAAGATTGCAAATCTGAAAGTCAAGATTGTCATGGTTGCCATGGTTTCTCTGTTGCTTCTCACAGATCAAGGCAGCCATGGCGGCTCCTTGTGAGAAACCAAGGATCCCATCAAAGGGGCCCGAATGTGATACCACTTGCCTGATATAGTTATAGGATTCTTCGAATCCAGATGTTTGTTGCTGATACTGCAGAGGATCAAATGGCATATCTGCCATCCTCCAGCCTAATTCTTTGGTGTGGTTAGAGTCGGAAGCAACCAGCCATGCAAATCGTTTCTTGCTGTTCTCTTGCGGTGACGGTTGCTGGATTGAATTGCTTAAATTTGGAGGCTGCTCCGATGAAGAGCTCTTGGAGTTTTGTTCTGCTTTGCTAGGCCGTTCTTGATAAATAAACGGTAGCTCATGTGGCGCATCAATGAAAGTGAACTCTACCATACTCTTAAGTTTTTTAGCCAGTGAAGATGTCCTTCCTTTGAAACTTGACGCATTCTGCCTGAAACCGTGCAAGCAGAGAATCCTTAACTTCCTTTGAGGGCTAGGACCTGTGATGTTTAGCTAATCAGTAGATTATATCAAGGATAAAAAGAGAAAAAAAAACACGCCTTGAAAACAAAAGTCATAAAGTTATCAACATATCACTTGGTGAAAAGGTCTTAAAACTCACATATAATTTCAAGATGATGGGTTTGGTGCAAGTAAAAGTAAAAAATAAAAAATAAAGAAAGAAAGAATTGGTTTGGTGATAATAACTTAAGGATAATCCATATGATGCAAACTTACCATTTCTTCTAGGCCTGTCAGAGACAGAAGTTGAACGACCATCTAAGGAGGTTAATTCCACTGCAGTATATTCAGATGAATCAGATGTGAAATCTGAATCCATTGGGTTGTCGTCTTTTAATGGCAAAGTTCTGTCACCCTTGCAATGTCTCTGGCACAGCTCGCAGACATATCTTTCACTGTTGTCACCCTGTTATCCAACAATTAAGCATAAATACTAGAATTGATATGTCTAAGGCCTAAAAAAAACAAGATCTTTTAAAATGCCAATGAATGTAATCAATAATGACCCAATATACTGCAGGAATATCTTCACCATTGAAAATACCCAATTTGTGTATAAATCAAAGTTGGAAATAAGCTGGGGGTGATATCCAGATCCAACTGTTTATATGGCTTTTTATATTTATTAGAAAAAAAGAAGCCAAATTTGACTCAAATCTAAAATTATAGTATAAATAGAAGTGAACAATACAGGTAAGATGCATCAGATAAGAAGAACAAAGCTCTCAATGTAATCAACGTTAGTACAGATAATAAGGCAAGTTGGATATTTAAGTCTTTGGAATGGTATGTGATCTTGAATACAAGCATTAATTAAAAGTAAAAGACATCACCACCAACCTGACAGCTGTAACACACCAATACAAGCATCCTACAGTGCTTACATCTGCACCTAGATGAATAATCATCAAAGGGAGAATGACATATTAGACAAGCTCCGAGAATATTTCCATCCAGACTTCCGACTGATATCCTGCAGCATCAAATCAAAGATTTGCATATGAGTCAGGCTGCAAAGCATATTTCATTCAAATAATATTTAACAATATATCCATAAATATTGACAATATCATAAATACTAACAGTTAAACCTCACCTATGATCAAAGACAAAATTCTTTCCTTTAAAATAGCCCCCATTAGGAAATTGCTCCATATATCTTTGAATTCCACCAAACAACTAGCACAGAGCATAAGAAAACAACAAAGTTCAGAACTGCATATGTCAAAGTGTTGAATATAATCACTGATGAAGAAACGGCAACTCTTGTTAAGGATTTGCATCACCAAAATTTAAAAAAGTTTACACAATCCTGTAACCCAATAGCCTAGAGAACTAACTTATCATATTAACAAGTTTCATAAAGGTAGGACATATATTTAACTATATATGGCAGAATGCTCCAATACTGTCCAGCTATTTCGTGTGTGATGACCATTATGAATAGTATCCCCAAATATTATCCAAATCACATTAATTGTAGAAAGGTACTCATCAGCTAAAATAAATGTAGTGCAGAAATATGTAATTGTGTAGAAGAAAAAAGAAAACAACATAGAGTCTACCTGAAACACATTCTCAAAACCTACACCTTTGGACTGGATGTAGGCTGATGCCATCTCACATCTAATGCCACCAGTGCAATACCTGAAAGCAGTAGAAACCACATTCTTCACTGGCTGTAATAAATAGTGTACTACCAACTACTCTTTTGAGCCAATACTCGGCAATCAATTTAAAATGTATCAAGGCATCAAAATGATATTACAAGGGAAAAAAACCAATCAGTATAATAGTATAAATCACATATAACAGACGAAAGGCATGAAAGAAGACAATGCCTGCTATAGTGCTGCAAAGAGACAAATTCATCAATTGACATAAAATAAAGGCAAAAGTTGTGAGACAGTTGTATACTCTAACAAGCTATAGCGCATCAACTTCATATCATGAACTTTAAATACTGACATTTCTTGACAAAGGCAGCCGACTCTTAATAAGCTCATCAGTTAAACATATATATATATAGAAATCCTAGATTATTATTGGGAAAAAAATGAATGCTCCCAAAGGTCATGGGACTGACGTATAAGTTTGACATGTGAGTGCTTACATAAGGACTTGTTTGCCACGCAGTTGCTCAGAATGTTCATCAATCCAAGCGGGTAAATCACTGTATTGTCTTATTTCTGGATCTAAAGTCTCCACATTAGAAATCTTGAACTTGCCAATCCTTGTCTCATATAGATTTCCTTGCGTCCAATAAAATTAGTTTCTGACGCACAGACTCCTGAGAGTCCACAGCATTTTCTGGCAAGGGTATACCTTCATCAGCAAGCCAGCTTCATCCACAAAATCATCATTGAAAATGAATGGATAACTTAACATCTCTCCCATGCAGAAAATCCACAACAATAAAAAATAAATAAAATTTGGTGCTGATATTTTGAATTTTCATATTGAACTTTCAATTGGCAGAAACCCAGCATACCAGCAGCATCTTGGAGAAAAGAATGGAAATCCATTGCTGAGAGATGCCTTCCAACATTGGAAATTTCTGGTAACTTCAGTGAAGGATTTGAACTCAAAGTAACTAATTCCTGAAAAGATGACGAGAACCATCTTGAATTATTAAGTGGAACAAAAAATATTGAATAGGTTGTGAGAATCCATATCTGACAATCACAAACCTTACAAGTGAACAAAGGATAGAAAATTGCAAGCCAGATAATCCTAAAACAAATTGTCATTCTCTTGACGAACTAAATGCAAAGAAGACCAACAACAGGCCTTTCAGGTGCGAGAGAAAACCTTGACAATACGAACAGAGAGGTCTGTGAATCCGCACTCCTTCGCAATCTTCTCATTAGAAGGTTGATGACAGGATGCAAGTTTGAAGTCAGTTCCATCAAATAAGGTGTCAGACCTCATTTCCGCAATGTGCTTCCTAAGTAATGACATCTTCCCACCAATCTGCCAATGTGAAAGAGAACAAATAAATGCAAAAAGTACAGTCAATCATGAGAATCTACTCTACACCAGATAGAGGGAAAGTAAAACAAAAAGGGAAATCGATGGAAAAAAAGGATCAAAATGCCCTACATGTTTCCTTTTATTTATTTACCCATCTGGTTTTGCTCATTAGAAGAAGGCAGTAACAAAGTTCCACTAATCTCCACAATTTTCCCAAGAACTTCATCCAAACCAATCGGTTTCAAAAACACTTTTTTTTTTTTACACGACTTGTGACTTCTTAAACATGATAAAAATTGAGTATCATTCTCTTTGGCATTCATGGATCAATCAGATTAGATGAAAAGACAAAAAAACATCCAGAATGCCAGATTCTTCCAATTCCTTAAAGAAATAGGAACTAATACTGCGATTCTGCATCAAATTCCACACACCCAGAGAAAAACCAACGACAGTGAGAGATCCGAGCACAAAGCGAGTAAAGGCCAGGGGCTCACAGTGACATTGACGCCATGGGGAGCGACGCGGACGCGACCGAGGAGACCGAGGGCACGGCAACGGGACTCATAGAAGCTCGCGAGTGCAGCCACATCAGGTACGTCGGCGTATTTATAGTAGAGGAGGACCCCTTCTCCTCCTTCCCCATCACGGAGGCTCTCCGCCATTGCCCGCAGCTCAAGTCCGCCAGCAGAACCCCAACCCTAAATTTGCATCCACGCAAAGAAGTTTGAAGTTCACGAGGTGGGTGGGTAAAATCAAAGATGGGGTTTTAATTTTCGGATCTTTTAAGTGTTTGTTTATTTATTTATTTTATCTATTTATTTATTAATTAATAACCTGATCTTTAATTTTTCTTTTAATTTATATATATATATATATATATTTTTAAAATATCAGGAGTTTAACATAACAATTGAACATGAGTCTAACTCAACCACCAATAAATCATGAACTCAGAAAATATCATAAAAGTTTTTGTTGCAATTCATAATAATTTATGATAAAGAGTTGCAATGTAAGGGGAGATAAACAACTCAAAACTAAGAAATACATGAAACCCATCATTATCATCATCATCCAGAGAGATGGCAAAACATTAACAGGGATGACATGATCATTAGGAACACATGTTTGATAACAACAAAAAAAAAAATGGTTCATCGCGCCATTAGTATCTGCTGAGGATGAATGATCTTGCAAAAGGAAGCATTGCGAAATGGCTGAGCTTCTGTCGAAAAATTATAATGACTAGAGTTGCAGAAGCAAATGCTAAAGGGCTTTGCTTTTGGATTTGCCGTCGGACTTCTCCTTCTCTCGCTTATTGTACAGCCTCTCCAGAACCCGTCTTGCTTCGCAGGGTGGGAAATTACTGAGGTCATAATAATGCGGAGCTATGTCGATGAGCCTGCAAGACAAACATATATAACCATATCAAATTGCATGAGAATGTACCAATGAGGTTCTCCGGCTCTAACAATGTACCGGAGGAAGGCCAACTAAAATAAATATCAACAATATAACAAATCATTAACATTAGCTCAACATTAATTATAAAATGTAATTTTAATCTTAAGCAGCTTTTTCTTATTGGTATCAGTGAGTTAAAATTTGGATGAAGCACTTTCCTGATCCGATTATGATAGAACTTCAACATGGTTTTAATTTGTGAACAAAATAGCAAGAATTGCAAGAACACAAAGTAGACAACAAACAAAGGGTCATATGAAGCACTTTTTAATAAAGCTAGTCTCCAGAATGATTGGAACTTACCACTCCCCACGAATATCTGTTACTGTACGGATAAAATTCCTACTGGTCAAGACAAATTCATTGTAAATGACCCACTCAGGTTTATGATCCAGGCAATTTGAAGGATGGAGATGAACCACCTAACAGAGAACAAGAAGAGGGAACTCAGATCTTGATTGAAATTCTTTCATAGGAAACACAGAATTTGTTAAGCAAAGTATCTACCTGGTTATCCTTTACTGTTAAGTAGTGACCTGTCCGTTCTAGATGAGCAACCTGCATAAAGTATCCTGAAAGCATAGCTTTTCTGATGTTGACATAGTAGTCGCGGCTGTTGAAATCTGTGCTGCATAACTTGAGATTGAACCTGGCCATGATCCGCATAAGTTGTTGCCTCACATTATCAGCCGCCTTCAATGTCCTCTGGTTGATGAAGTTTTCATAGCACCATGAAGGATCTTCATCTGCGCCCAAAATCACATACCTTTTATAAGGCAACTAATAAGAGCTCACAAACAGAAAAGTGAGGGCCATTATTTGATACTTACTGTTTTGTTTGTATGCATGATACACATTCAACAGCGTAAGGTGATCCCCATCAATGTGGCCAAACCGAGCTTTCGCTTCATCTGCAGCTTTCTGAGCATCCCTAGGCCGGAGGAAGCAATTGGGTACTAAAGAAAGAAATTGTTATCACAGACGAGGCCCACGGTAGGTCAGCAGATGCATAGAGGCGAGATGACACCATTTGCTCATGAGAGAATAACTGAGAAACTGCAACTACCTGCATCAGCGCTAAACTTGCAGAAAAATCTATGGTCATTGCTGACCAGAGGCTTATGAAGCCTAGACAATGCAATCGCTGATGGCAAGCCCCATTAGGCAGACAGACAGGAGCAAAATACACCAAGTGCAGTAGCTTGCCTTCACGCAAGCAATGCACCACAACATGAATTTTGCTCAATTAACACAGAGGGAAGCAAGCATCCACACACACATCAGCCCGAAAAGCTGACCATGAAAATTTAAGTGCAGATGCTTGCAATCCCCGAGACAGAAGATGACTCAACAAGAGAAAGGCAGCTTGTTGGGTCACCATGACAATAACAAAAAGAGACTGACAAGAAAACAGGCAATAATAAAAAAGACAATAGAGTACCTGAAAGCATTGCTGAAATTGAGAGGATTTCATTTGAGCAGTTGAAGTCAGGGCTAACAACAAGCATCTTTGCCATCTGTGGATCTAGGGGAAACTCACTCATTATTTCCCCCAACTTTGTCATGTTCCCTTCATCATCTAGGGCGCCAAGGTAATTCAAGACCTCCAATGCCCTCATCAGCGTCTCTGGTGCAGGTGGATCCATAAAATCAAAATGGACCAGATCATCAATACCAAGCTTTTTCAAGGTGAGAACTGTATTTGCCAAATTAGACCGAAGAATTTCAGGATATGTTTGTGGTTGTAGATCATTATTGAAACTTTTTTCAGTGTATAATCTAAAGCATTTTCCAGGTTGTGTTCGACCAGCACGCCCCGACCTCTGATGGGCACTTGCCTTTGATATTGGCGAAACAAGCAAAGACTCCACACGGATCCTTGGGATTATAAACTTTCTGTTTAGAGAACCCTGGATCGATAACATACACTATGCCATCAATAGTGAGGGATGTTTCAGCAATGTTTGTTGACACCACAATTTTCCTTCCAGGAGGGCCTCCAGGTGTCAATGGTGCTGGAGCGGCCTCAAATATCTTTTGCTGCATTGCTGGAGGCAAGGTAGAGTAAAGCGGGACTGCTTTCACTGGACCAACCTGGTCCCCTAAATTATTGATTTCCTTTGTAATTTTCCTACAGGCATCTTCAATCTCCTCTTCTCCTGTAAGAAAAACGAGAATGTCTCCTGGAGGTTCACACATGTGTATCTGCACAACTGTTCGAATTGCAGCTTCCAAATAATCCCGTTCAGGTTCCTGTGTATAAAAGATTTCCACAGGATGTAACCTTCCAGGCACTTTCATTAAAGGGGCTCCATTAAAATACCCCTGAAATTTCTCTGCCTCAAGTGTTGCACTCATGACTACTAATTTCAGATCTTCCCTATTTTTCAGAACTTCTTTAAGGAGCCCAAACAGAACATCTGTTGCCAATGTTCGCTCGTGAGCCTCATCAAGGATGATCACCTTATACCTCTCAAGGAGTGGATCAGCCATTGCTTCTCTAAGAAGCATACCATCAGTTAAATACCTGAGAACAAGTCAGAAAAGCCAAGCCTTAAGTACATGGTAAATTAAGAAAAATTAATGCCAATAGAAAAAGCGCCAAAAACACCAACCGACGAATGAAAGCTTACTTTAGAATGGTCTTTGGACCACTGCAATCTTCAAACCTAATACTGTAACCAACTTCCTCCCCAATTGTTACATCCATCTCCTCAGCAACTCTCCGAGAAACAGACATAGCAGCAACCCTGCGAGGCTGGGTGCAAGCAACAATAGGCCGTTTGCTTAAGTCATCACACTCCAACACGAATTGTGGAATCTGCATAGTATCATTATTACTTCCATTAGACAACAAAGTAGGTCGATGAGATAATAGTCAATCACCAATCCCTAAAAGGCTAAATCCATGAAGCACCTCCCTTCAACAATCTAATATGAGAGTTGTTTTTTCCGGTACTTTCAAAGCAGGGAAAAGATAAAACCCAGCCATAACTGATGAAAATAACAAGGAAGCTGCTAATAGAACACAAGATATTTGATGCTGTAACAATGGCACAAGGATCCAAGATTAATAACAAGAACAAGAATTCAACTTGCATTAAACACCAAAAACAATTTATTCATACATTACAAGGCATGAAACTGTTCAACCCTAACATTCAAATGCATATCTTTTCCGATTTAAAGTAGTTACTAAAACAGATTAAAGCCTAAAAATCAACAGAAGTTACGAAAACAACCAAAGCAAACCCTTTGTTCCAAATCATCACATTTCCAGACCAAGACCAGGCATTTATATTACAAAGTTTGCATAAAACATAGTGATTAAAGATTGAAATTTTATTCAGGGACGGAAACCACCCAAATAATTTCAATACCAAGAACAGAAAGCTATGCAAACAGAACAAACCTGAGTAGTTTTTCCACTTCCAGTCTCACCAACAAGAACAAGAACCTGATTATCCTTGAGCTTATGAAGGAACTCCTCCTTCTGTTGCCACACCGGAAGCGTCCGCCGCTTCTCGAGGATCTCGAAGTACCGTTGAGAATAAGGCCGACCACTCCACCGGTTGACCGTCGAAGACACCGCCGCCGCAGCAGGAGATCGTCCGTTGGTCCTGCTGATCTTGGCCGAGACCGAGGCCTCATCCACCACGTCGAACAGGCTCACCTTCCGCTTTCTCTCCGTCCCCATCCCCGATTAAGAGCTCAAACACCAACCTGGAACTGACTGCCTCTGGCTCCGATGGCTCTGAGGGCTTGATCGAATTCGAAACCCTAGAAATTTTGGGGGCGAATGTTTCGCTAAGTCTACCGTCGTGAATATATAGATCCACACAAGTCAAAAACCCTTGCTCCAATTGAAATGACCAAAAAGCCCTCTACTCCACCGCCTTATCGGGTCGGGTCAAAAACTCTTGATCAATTTGAAATGACCGAAAAGACCTCCACTTCTCAACCGCTTATCGGGTCGGATCCTCGAACATTCTCTATGCGCTGTCTGCTTGTAGAATTGAATCCGCGCCAGCTGCCAGGTAAGAAAAATTATAAATAGATATAATATAACAAATACTTATTTTGTTATTATATATATATATATATATGTATAATTTATATGAGCTCATTTAATGGTTTTCACTTAGTTATTATTTTTTTGATAAAGTAAATAAATAACTGAATAAATTAGATTTAGAAAAGTCAAGAGTAACTAAAGATCTATAGTCCATTAAGATAAATTTTTATTGTTCGGGTTCAAAACATATTTAATACAATGATGTTAAACATCCTTTGACTATTGATGCAGGCTTATAACCCAATAACCATATTAGCAATGTGAAAGGAGCACGTATAAACTGTTGTCACTGTGAATATGCCCCGCACTATGTGTGCACTCATCACATTTGTTAATATATATATATATATATATATATAAATTAAAAATTTTAAAAAAAAGTTGTAAGAGCAAAACTAAGAAATTAGTTGGGAGCTTAGTATTTGATTCATGGAGTTATATTTACACTGAAATCAAGCATCAACACATCTGTAAGAATCTTTGAGTAATGAATTACATGAATTAATTATAGTTTTGAGATTGAGATGCTCCCAACTTAGTTACGTCCAATAGCTGATATATGATAATAGTGAGGAGCAATAGAAACAAGCCTGCAAGAGAACATGACAATTGTTTGAGTATGTTAATTTTAATGTCAAGAAAACAGAAAGATGTTAATCACCAAGTCAATCAGTGAGTGTATAATCAATGTTTTTCTTCTCAGCAACTTAATACTTTTACTGAAGCATATGGACAATAATAGCTTGTATGAACTTACCACTCTCCTTGCACATCACTGACAATACGAATAAAAGGCCTGCCGGCAACAACAAAATCGTCGTAAATGACCCATGTCGGCTTTGGCACAACAGAGCTTGAAGGATGCAGCTCCACAACCTGCGCATAATGCCAATTGAATGTGAAACTAAAGGAGACATAACAATGACCGAAAGATGATGTAATTGAACTACTGACATGTTGATTCTTGACAGTCACATAGTGACCAGAAGTATCAAGCTTTGCAGCTTGCATAAAATACCCTGCGAGTAGTGCTTTTCTTATATTGTTTTCGTAATCACAGTTGCTGGGTTCAGTTGAACATAGCTTGATGTTGAACCTACGCATGATGGACTCGAGCTGGAACCTCGCATTATCAGCAGACTTCAGAGCTGCTTCATTAACATAATTCTCTTCACACCAAGCAGAACTGCCATCTGGAGGAATTGGTCTATTAAGGAAAATAAGTCAATGGGAATAGATTGGGAAAGAAAGGGAACTGGTTCTCACTATGTTTCTTGTAGGCCTGATAGAGAGTCAGAAGAGTAAGGTGATCCCCTTTAGCATGACTAAATTTGGCCTTTGCTTCATCAGCATCATGCTTCTTTCCCCTAGGTTGGAAGAAGCAATGTGGTACTAAAGAAGAGAATTTTGGTAATAACAGAAGAGGCTGAGAAATCAGTGGGATGCATGAGAAACAACACAAAATTCTTCATAAGATAATGAATGCTAAATTGAACTACTTAATGGCAAAAATGCTGATAATTAATAGCATAGATATGTCAAGATGAAATAACAAATGATTGTGCCAGATTATGAAAGGAATACCTGACAACATGGAAGTGATTGAGAGGATCTCAGTGGAGCATTTGAACTCTGGACTGCAAAGGATCATTTTTGACATATGAGGATCAAGAGGAAATTCACTCATGAGTTCCCCTATTATAGTCAAATTCCCATCTCCATCCAAAGCACCTAAGCAGTTTAATGTCTCAATAGCACTAGTCATCATGTCAACAGCAGGAGGGTTAATAAAATCAAAATGTAGCATATCACTAATGCCAAGCTTCTTCAAAAGGAGGGCTGTGCCTGCAAGATTCGCACGGAGAATCTCTGGGGATGCATGTGGCTGACAAGCTTCGAGAAACTTCTTTGTGTAGAGCCTGTAGCATTTCCCAGATACTGACCTTCGGCAACATCCTGATCTCCTGTATGCACTTGCTCTTGATATTGGCAAAACCAGCAAAGACTCAGCATGTAGACCTGCATTATAAACCTTTTGCTTTGAAAATCCAGAATCAATCACATAAGCAATGCCATCGATAGCCAATGACGATTCGGCAATGTCAGTTGACATGATAACTTTCCTTCCGACAGGGCCACCCTTCCTTGTTGAGGGTGGAGCAGCCTTGAAAATCTTCTTCTGATGTTCAATTGACAGTGTTGAATGGAGCGGAAGAACTCTCACAGGTCCAAATTCATTAGTCCTGTCTTTAAGCAGATCAGTGAGCCTCGAGGAGCCAATTTCTATGTCATCCCCTCCTGGGAGAAACACAAGAATATCACCAGTTGGTTCAGATGTGAGTATCTCTAAGACTTTCTCAATTGATGCTTCCAAGTAATCTCCTATTGGTTTTGAAGTGTGAATAATTTCAACAGGATTAAGTGATCCTTGTACTTGAACAATCTTGGCACCTTTGAAGTAATCCTTAAACCATTTCACCTCATGTTGCGTGCTCATTATAACTAGTTTCAGATCAGGTTGAGAGTTCCTTTCTATCAATCTTTTTAGATAACCAAGAAGAATATCTGTAGCCAATGTCCTTAAATGAGCCTCATCCAGAACTATCACACCATAACTCTGTAAAAGCTGATCAGCCAGAAGTTCTCTAAGGAGCATTCCATCTGTTAAATACCTAAGATAACCCAGAAAGCAAATGTTGGAGTAGCCGACAATATCTCCAAAGGATACAACGGAAAAAGAGATGATAACTTCTGATTTTTTAACGCAGAACTACAAAATAGACTTCAAGGTCTGCCCTCATAAACTTACTTCAGAGTAGTTTTTGGGCCACTACACTCTTCAAACAGCACTGAGTAGCCAACTTCTGCCCCAATAGTGACATCCATCTCTTGAGCTACTCGACGAGAAATGGCTGTAGCAATCAATCTGCGAGGTTCAGTGCACACAACCTTCTTACCTTGACCTGCATAACCTGCCTCGATGATAAACTGAGGGATCTGTCACATGGGAACAATACACCATAAACTTCAGAAGATCTCAAGGGAAAACTCTATCAAATGCATACAGACCATGAAAAGAAAACAACACAGAGAGCACTCGACATGTTACCAGCAATTATGTGTGGCCTGCTATTATAGAGATGCTAGTACAGTGAACACTTAGAGAAAGCCATGTGGTAATTTAGTACTCTAGGGGGGTTGGTTCCATAGAAAATGATAGCTTATCCAGCTGAAGTCTAAGTCAACTCAGTGCCAGTTTCAGATCCACAATTGATCAACAAAGTAGGGTTTTCTCACTGGCTACAACTTGTTTGCTGACAACTACTATAAGCCCCTAGGCAGAACAAATGATCAAAACAAATCAATATAAGATGGATTTCATTAATTGAAGGGACTACAAATAAACACAAGAGTGAGCTATGTTTAAGTTTATTAAGCTATGTTTAAGTTATTGTCCACATCATTTTAGAATGTTGCCCAGCATCAAACTTTTAAGTATTTTTTATCCTCTATTTTCCGACCATCAAAACCAGAGTTTGTCCAACCTGGGTTTCTCTGGCATATACTGCAGCCATAGGATGAAAGAATCTCCACTATTTAATTAATTCTATAATTATTTTTGCACCCAAGTCAACTTCTAAAAGTCAGCAATGATCCAGCATTTCCGCTCCATCTCAATATCAAATAATCCGAATCACAGTATGAACAACTCTATTGTCATAAGAATTCAGTCCTATAATCAGTTCAATTGATCAAAAACCATTTCTTTCTTTGATGTAGAATATCATCAACATCAAACTCTGACAGCGAAGAGCAGAAGAAGCCAGCATTTTCATCCTAGACTTGATTTTTTTAAAAAAACCAAGAAATCTCATGTCCTCTATCCCCATAAAGAACGTAAACCTGCGTTACCTTGTCCAAAAATCATATTCACAACAATCTCAAGACAAGGTTTTTCAACCAAAACCCACAGAATTGAGCTCATATGTAGCTCTTCAATCCATAACTGAAGGGAAAGCAAAAGTTTTCTCAGGACAAAACAGCATTCATTCTAAAAGTACAAACTCACATCATAAACAAAAGGATTTCCAACTTCAACCATGCAAACATTACACAAATCCTTGATTCTGAACAAATGAGGAAGATAAAGGAGGAGGACTCCGCACCTGGGTGGATTTCCCTGAGCCACTCCCGGCGGCAACGACGACGATCTGGTGCTTGGCGAGAGCATCAAGGAACTTCTCCTTATGGGCCCAAATGGGCAGCTTCTTCCGCTTCTCCAGGAGCTTGTGGTACCTGCGAGAGTATGGCCTCCCAGTGATGGGAATTCAACTCCATCTGCGCATCGGTGGCCATGGAGAGATCCGCAGGACGATGGAGACGCAATCGGCGAAGAGGAGAGACGAAGGTTGGGACCAAATAACAAAAAAAAAAAAGTCGCGCCTTTTCACTGTTCTAGCCTTTGTAGATGTGGGTACCGTGTGCCGCGGGGTTGAGTTTGCTTAGCCGGTTCCATCTTATCCTTTTCTTAGAAGGTAAAAGGAGGTAAAAAAAGCTTTAATTATTGGGGGTCGTTTAGTTCGTGGTAATGACATATTACCATAATAATATGAGTGAAAATATTATATGGTTGTGAAAATTACGGTAGTTTGATATAACCATATTTGGTTGTGAACTTTTATTACTGGGAATAATTAATTGCCGTGTTTGGTTATTATGGTAATCAATTTGCTAAAATATAAAAAGATATAAGATTACCACGGTAATCCAAAATAGACACCAAATTTAGTAGTAATAGAATTATCAACTTTTTTAGTAATATTTATAAGTTGGTAATGTGATATTACCATCCAGATTACCATCGGTGTAATACCAAACATAGTAATATTTTCAGATTACCACGTGCTACATTACCGCGAACCAAACGCTCTTTGGCGTAAAGGTAGAGTAAAAAAATTATTAAACCGTGTAGTATTTGGTTTGAAGGTAATGGTGTAAGATTATATATTAAGATTATAAAAAAATGTTTTTTTGAAATTTTTTTAAATAAATGCTCATTTAGTTTATTAAACAAATGTTTTAAAATGTCGAAGTATTTGCTATTTCAGACATGGAGAGATGAAAGGTTGTGGATTTTAATAATAAAAAAGTTTTTTTAAAAATTTTTTTATTTACTTTAAAAGTAATCATTTTTAAAACTAAAAAAAACAAAAAACAAAAAAACAAAAGATAAAATATCAATTATGAATACGGGTGATATGTTTCCACAAAAACAAGATAAACTAGAAACTTTGTTATCAATCTCAAACATATCATTTGGAGAAATAATCAGATTCAACAATACAAAATACAATTTAACATCTTTTTTAATTTTCAGTAACAATATAAGATTATTACCACAAATACTAATGCAAATGGAGTCTAAAAGAAGACCTCAAATGATCTCTTATCAACCTTGCTCACTCATCATAAAGGATACAAATGATAATATTAAAAATTATGATAACATTTTTTTGTCCAATAAAACTATCAAAACACCCAAATGTTATCATAATATTCAATCCTTCATCTTATCCCCTTTAAACCAAACTTCCTTCAAACGAGGGATGATCCCACGGAACCGGTTTCGTAATAGTTACTATAGAAGCGAAATATGGCTCAACCACATCTGTTAGATTGCCTCGATTTAATAATTTTTAAAGTAAAAGGTATAGATCTTTTAAGATAATTACCAATATATCCCTAAATTATATAATAAAAAACAATGAAATTTATAAACCCATGGCTAAAAATATGTCATGTCTTGGTTCCATGGTAGTTACCATGAAATGAATCTACCGGATAAAAATTCCCTTCAAACCATGTTTCCAAACATGTGTTCATCTAAAAACAGTACCTTACCATCCAAACAAAACACTAGTTACCCCAATTAAAAACTTCAATGTGATCAAATTAAAGGCTCATATTTATATTATAAATTATTAACAATAAATTTACTATTATGACCAGCTAGATCTGCACAAATTATTAATAGAATATTATAAATTTCGGATTATCAATATCAGACATTCAGACCAGAAGCATTTCATCCACAAGAAAAACCATACAAGTGGAAGGTTAAGGAAAACATCAAAACTAAAAACCAAAAACCAGGAAAGCCTGGCACACAACAGAGGAATGGAAAACACAATCAACAATTCCGGGAAGAAATTAACTACCAAATTAAACTTCTGAAGAACATCAAACTAAGGACTTTGCAATCCATAGTCTAATAAAATTCTTTCAACAATCTGGTGGGATTTCATTAGATGTCAGTTTTTTTTCAGGCCATGGGGTTCACATAAGTAAGCCCAGTTGATGCCAAATGACCTACCGTTTCGAAGGCCTCTCATCATCATCATCCTCACCGTTCCTAACTGCACCATCGGTGCTCGGCCTTCTGCGTTTGGAAGAGGCTTCAACTCTGCCAGCATCATCATCATTAGCTTCTTCTTCTTCTTCTTCATCATCAATGTCTTCATCCACATCACTCTCATTGTTTGGCTCAAAGTCACTTGCATCTTCTTCATCTTCAGCTCGGCCAACTGGTTGAATTAGATATTCAGTTCCGAGATCCTCCTGACAACATACAGCAAAATACCATACACAAAATGATTCAATGGCATCGAAAACGAAAGTGCGAACACTTGCCATCACATTAGAATTTCAATCCAAACGCAAGCACAGTGGCCACATATACCAATAAACTTTATTTTGATTTAGGTTTTTTTTTTTTTTGCAAGATATTAATCAAGGTTACATACTTTAGGACAGGTTTATAGTAGATAAAATACAATCCCAACAATAGTATGATTCGTGTAACACGACTGGGTTGCCTTGAATTGAATACCAGGTTTGTCGGATGGAGACAATTCCATTCTACATGACTCGGCAAAATGAACCCTGAGGGAGCTTGCATCACCAAAAACAAACAGGAATAACAGATATAAGATTTGACCTTTATCTGCTAATAACAATAGCAGTAAAATGGAGTAAGCAAAATAAATATAAGAGTTGGGGACATAAGAAATAGAAATTTTTTCCAATGTAATAAGTGAAAAGGCAGAAGCTTGAGAAGCTCTTAATGAACAACTAACCACAAGATAACAAAATAAATTCTAAAATTCTTATAAGAGAAAATGTAGAGGTTATTTGATAGATGCAAGAATAGTAATATTAACAAAAGTACATAATTTAAACAAATTAATCAAACTCTCGTTACAAACTTTAAGCTACAGTATGATGTAATTTGAAAAAAAAAAAAGAAGTTATTTCTTTTGATCATCAAGAGAACAACACCAAAACAAAGGAAGTAAATAAAAATCAGCAAATAACTAGCAACTTTTTGAAATAAATTACAATATAAAAAGTATAAAACTATATAATCTACTAGGGGAAATGAACAAGCTCAAATGAAACCATTCAAAATGATCAAAAAATAATTTTAAAAAAAACCAATAAATGCAAGCCCTCAAGTAGAAAAAGATAAGAAATATATACATATATATATATATATAGAATGCAAAAGTCACAATGCCTACCTACCTCGTCAGAAGCTGCCTCCTCATCGTCATCGTCGTCACTATCTTCTTCATCCTCATCGTCGTCACTTCCATCTTCTTCCTCCTCACCCTCGTCATCTCCACTCCCATCTTGCTCCTCCTCATCCTCGTCACCATCATCAACCTTGACATTAACAATCTCACGCGGCTCGTCATCATCACTCTCAACATCATATTCCACGCCGTTCACCGCCGCCTTCGCATCCTCCATCTTCCTCTCGTCCTCAACTCTCGCCTTCACAAAAATCTCCTCACAAAATGTTTTAAAAAATCGATTTTTTTTTCAAGAACAGGATCGAAAGTGCCAAGGCAAAGAGCCGCGGCAGCGTGAGAATTCAGCTTGTATGCCAATGAAAGGGACAATCTAGACCGTTCATATCCATCAATCCCAAGATCGACTCTGACGTGGGAGAAAATCCAACCGTCCAGAGCAAAGCATATGTACACATGAACTAGGGCTGACGTCATCTCAAACAGCAGTGATCTGAAGTCTCCAGTCCTCTCAACTACAGTGACAAGCACTCAGAAGAAGACTTCTTCAAGACAATGGACATCCCTAGAAGGCTAGAAGGAATAAAGCAGGATGAGGAGCATTATTAAATTAAAAGTACTAAAAACACTTGATTAAATGCTAGTATTGATTTGGTACTTGGTAGCATTGCCCGTGGGAGTAATGGCAGGGTGGAGATGGTCAGACTACGAGTGGTTCAGACTGAGCAGGAGCACATTGCAGTCTTACTTCCGGTGGCCAGACTTGAACCTGGGGGATGTTGAGGATGAGTCAACTGTTTAACTTCTCAGTGGTTGACAGCGTTGTCCGGGCCTTTGTTGTGCTGTTTGAGTCGCTGGCTTTGGTGGCTATGCTCTGTTTCTTCTACATCTTCTGTGGGTGCACCTTGTGAGCTTGCTCTATTAAAAAAACCAGCAATTAGTACATTACAACGGTGATACTTTGAAACAGTAAGTGATATGGCGTGTGTTTACCGGAGAAGGTTTTGCTAATGCCATCTCCTGCAGTTGATAATTGGAGGAAAGGGGAAAAAAAAAGCAGAGAATGCAATGCCGGGCATCTCCAGCATTTATTTCTTCACTGTTTAATCTGCAAAGAAGAATTCCAGTTGAATTTAGAAATCATCAGTTATCTTCGTCCTTGCTAAAAATAAAGGCGGAAAGTGTTGAATTGTAGTTTATATGGAGATATTTCTCTGTAACATTTACCTTCTTATTGTATTATGTCTGGTTTCCGCTATTCTCTTGTCCATATGCTTAATTGCAGTTCTTTTCTAGTTTATATGGTGATATTTCTCTGTAATGTTGACCATATTTGAGACTTCATTAGTCCTTCAAACTATCAAAGTTGTAATCTTTCCGTTCCCATTGTTTTCAGCAAGTAAAACCAGGATTACCTAATTAAATATTAGTAACTAATTGGTAGTCTTTGTCCATATTTCAAGTGTTTATGATGTGATGCCCCTACCATAAGCTGCTCAAAGACGGATCCAGGATCAACAGTCTTGTTTAAAATTGTAGTAAATATGTGCATGAACTTCATAGTCAATGATATATTCATAGATTCACAATCAAGTTTTCGGAGCCAAAATTAGAGATATACTTAAGAACCGATAATAAACTAGGAAAATGTGTTTTTTAGTGAGCATAAAGAGCATAAAGTGACAGACTCACCTTACTCGTAGAATAAACAAATGATGATATATATATAAGAAAAAAAACAGACAAAAGCCAAAATTTACCAAGCAACTAGAGTTTATTACCTGCTGCCAGCCCCCCTCAAATTAGAGTTTGCAGTCAAGCTGTAGCAAAAGAAACAGCTGCATTTGATGTCAAACTTGTTCCCAAACCATGGTCCTTTAACTTTCAGAAATCAAGCAGCAAGATATCTAGAAAAAAACTGTCCCACATTCAACCCATTTAAGGATTTCATATATCTAAAATTTAGTGTCACTGATGATTTTAATAATATCTTTAAGAAAATAATGTCTAGAGATGTAGAGTAAAATGCAAGATAAATTCCAAAATGAAATTTGATGATTTGCAGGTACATATTCAGTCACAGCTGTTAGTAAATGAACAGTCATATAGACGAGAACATAGGTTGCCCAGAATTCATGCATAAGACAGAGACTACTGCAGTGTATGAGGTTAACTTCAACAGATTTTGAACACCAATAAGGTCCAGGGGATATGGCTTACCTCTCTGGTCAAAAATGTTTTTGATATTATCCTGTTCTATAAAGTGAACACAAAGTATCATCTCAGATTGCATATTGTGAGTCCATCCATCAGCAGAGCGCCTAAATATAGAAAGCAATTAGTATTCAATTATCATAACAGAGAATATAAAAAATGGGAGTAAGTGTTGATGTATTAACCTCATTGTTAGGACTCCGCGGAATTTCCAATAATTGTTGTCTCTGATTTCGTGGGCCAGTCATTGGATCAGATAAGATAAACAAATGACACACAAGTGCCATGCACTACAAAAAGAAAATTCCCTGTAAAATCATATCCCATTCCATCAGCTTTATGAATCTGAGAAACAGATATGCCCAAGAAACAGGGATCAGTGTGAAAGTAGGTCAGAGTTGAAGGAGATCAAAAAAGGAGGCCAGATTATTCCTTCATTTGCATTACATTAATCTCCTTTACCAACTTATCATATGTCACAGGACTTGGATGACAATTTCTTTCCTCCATGATAGACAGCAACTCTGAGCATACATCAACATGTCTCTTTCTAAGAAGGCTACTGTAAAAAATTTTCCACACAATTTCGTCATTATTAAATCCCCTCGTAAGTGAGTTACAGAAGACTGATTTTGCCTTTTCAAAATTTCCGACATCACAAAACCCAGAGATAAGAAGTTGATATGATTCTAAACGGGGTGGATAACCACCTTCAGACATGGAGTTTAAAAAGGCAAATCCAACTTCATACTGTTTTAATTTACAGCAACAATCAATAAGAGATGTGTATGTAACTTCATTAGGAGTATTTGCCACTTTCTTGCATATGTGAAAGCAATAATTTAGCTTCTTTTAACTGACCCACTCTACAGAAATCCTGCCATGAGGATATTGTAAGTGTTGATGGAAGGGTTGCATTTATTCCTAATCATCTCTTCGATAAGCTCCAATACAGAGTCCATCTCCAATATATTCCACATATCTGTGGTTTTAAGGGCATGGCCTACTTGCTTCTTCTCTAGAAGAAGTTTGAGCAATATGGATAAATGTTACATAATCAGGTTCACACGCAAAATCAATCATGTTTTTGAGAGTGAGAAAAGCATGGTCTTTCAATCCCATCCTAAGATACCCATCTAGTAATGTGTTATAAATAAATGAATTACCAGGAACTCCATCTTCTCTCATCTTTGCCATCATCTGTTCAGCCTCTTCCATCCTTCCTTCACTACAGTAAGCACGAATGAAAACAGTATAGACATAAACATCAGGTTTGCACCCGGAAGAAATCATAGAGGCCAATATCCGCTTTGCACTGTGAGAGTCTCCCTTCCTTCAACATGGCATCAATAAGAATTGTATAAGTGGCTACAGTACATATAATTCCCTTCTCCAACATATCATTCAATAACAATGTGGCTTCCTGCAATTTCTTATCTTTACACAGTCCATCAATTAAAGCACTATAGGTGTGAGAGTCTGGAAGGCAAACTTGAGAAATCATCTTATCTAGCAATGAATGGGCAATATCAATCTTTCCAGCCTTGCACAATCCATCTATTAATGCTGTATAAACCACCTGATTTACACCAATGCCTTTCTGTACAAGAGAGTCAAAGAATAAACAAGCTTCTTCAATCCTGCCAACTTTACAAAGTGCCTCAATCAAAATTGAACAAGTCCATTGGTTGGGAACCATCCCCTCTCCATACATCAAGTCAAGCAATTGAGATGCATCATCAACATGCCCTTCATCACATTGCCCCTGAATCAATGTTGTGTAAGTAACAAGGTTTGGAGCCAGCCCAGCTTCAACCATCTTGCTCAACAAGGACATCCCTTTGTGCACTTTCCTCTCCTTACAATACCCGGATATCAGCTCAGTGTAAGTCCTCACATTCGGCTTACACTCATTCTTCTCCATCAACTCCATGACACCCAAAGCAACATCAGTCTTCCCTGCCTTGCAGTAGCCATCAATCAAAGCATTGTAGGTAGCTACATTGGGGACCAATCCCTTCTCAGACATATCATTCACCATCTGTTCGGCATGTTGCATTCTACTTTCCTTACATAAACTACCAATCATCACAGTGTAAGTATGCACATCTCGGAAACACCCATCATCCTCCATCCTAGAAAACAAGTAAGAAGCCTCCCTCACTCGGCCATTCTCGCAGAGCCCATGAATCAAGACAGTGTAGGTAACCTCATTCCTTGTGCAACCTCTGAAAGGCATCAACAGGAAGACACGGCAAGCCCCATCCAAATCTCCGACCCTACAATAACCCATCACAAACGAAGTATAAGTAAACGTATCCGGACTCCATTCACCATCCAACAAATCACACAAATAAGCCTTCGCGCCATCCAAATCCCCCACTTTGCAGCAAGCGTTGATCATTGTGTTATACGTATGGTCATTCATTAAGATCTCACCTTTACGCATCTCATAGTATAAAGACCTCATCTCTTTCATCATCGAGAACCTGGCGAGCGCCATGAGCATCAAATTGAAGCAACGGATCGAGAACTCAGGTCGTGCCTTGAAGAAATCCAGAATGGAGGTGAGGTCACGTACGGAGGTGCATGATTTGATCATGGATGTGGTGATCCTTTCAAGCGGAGCTTGATACTTGGACCGGAGGAGGAGGGAGAGGAGTGCGGAGTGGGACTGGACGGAGTGGCGGAATCCAGGGCGACGGGCGAGCCAATCGAAGAAGTCAAGGGCAGTGAAGGGGTGGAGATTGGAGGACTGGAGGAGATCGGAAAAGAGGCTGGGAGTGAAGGAGGGGGAAAGGCGGCGGAGAGAAGGATTTCGATGCCAGTTGGGCAGAGAGAGGATGGAAACAAGGTCGGAAGTGATGTTAGAATCGAGGATTTGGGGATTTAGGGTTATGGTTTCGGCGAGAGGGGCGGTGGAGAGGGCAAGAGGAAGAAGGAGAGGGAAAGGTGGTTGGTGGCGTTGCTTGATCCGAGCAGTTA
This sequence comes from Dioscorea cayenensis subsp. rotundata, assembly GCF_009730915.1. Taxonomy (NCBI): domain Eukaryota; kingdom Viridiplantae; phylum Streptophyta; class Magnoliopsida; order Dioscoreales; family Dioscoreaceae; genus Dioscorea; species Dioscorea cayenensis. Next base: position 30,856,014 of record NC_052489.1, on the reverse strand, counting down.
GTTTGAGCATCGTACGGGCTCAGAGATGTTTATAGAGGATGCATTTGGATTAGGGTTCCGGTGAGCCACCAAAACCGGCGGTGACGACGGCGCCACGGAAAGGGGAAGAAGAGGGAGGGAGAAGGAGAGAGAGCGAGAGAGGGAAGGACCGGGTTTCCATCTGATGGATGGTTTAGAGGGGTATTTTGGGAATAAAAATTATGAAAATGTATAAATTAAAAATAATAATTAGATTGGAAGGCCCATTTTAATGAGATAAAAATTGAACAAATAAAAAAGAAACTACTAAATTTCAGATTTTTTTTTTAATTTTATTATAAAGTTATAGAGAATCAACCTTTCAATTTTATTTTTTATTTATAATATAGTGGACAAATTACACACCTCCACCCAGGAGTTACCATTCTTCTCCTTGGAAGATGGTTGATGCATATTATATCTAACGGCAGAAAGGAATGCTTATTTTTTTTTTAAGGTTAAAATAACTCATTTTATAGCTAAAAACTATTTAATAAATAAAATATTATAATTATTAAAGTTCCAAATAATATTCAACCTATTTTTCACTCATGACTAACAATAATTTAACATTAAACATAATTCATAACTCACTATTTTAGAGACAAACATAATACACTATTTTATAGATGAGGCCAATTATCTGAGTAGATAAAAGAAATTTTACCATACTCTTTGCCAATTTTTATCTTCGAACCAAATACCTTAAATTATAGGAACGAACATTTATATGAAAATAATAATAAAAAAAGACAGTGTACATTTGTTTGCTGGGTTTTACACATCTCTAACATCATTAAACAACTGGTGCTCTAGAATCAGTAAGAAACCAGAGAGCACAATACAATCTATGCTGATCTCAGAAGGAGCTGGTTTAAGGTGTATTTTGGATAAATCCTGCAAAACATAGAACAAAACCAAAACATTTAAGACGAAAAATGATGGAAAAAGATGAATAATCTGAGTTCATAAAAAGACCATACTGATTTCTTTGTATCGATGAATTTATGAACTGAAATTTAATCCATGGAAAAAAAAGTAGGTTTTTTGGCTGGCATACCATTTAAAAGGCAAAGTGAGCAACCTCCTCATCTTCACCTTCATCTTCGTCTTCATCCTCTTCAGAGAACTTCACAGAATCATCTTCATCTTCATCTTCTTCCTCCTCATCTTCTTCGTCCATTGGATCAGCTATAGTTTTCTTATCCTTTAAACCAGTGCTCAGCACTACGGTTTGACCTTTAGACTCTTCCATGTCTTTCCGCAGTTTTTCCATGTTTTGTTTTCGGCGTTCAGCTTCTAGCCTCTCCTTTTCGGCCCGCCTCTTATCAAGATCAACCCTGGGAAGTTTCAGAAGTCATGTAACTAGAAACAATTTCAGAACCTAAAGAAAACTAGTTATTCTCCAAATGAGTCTTATGGTTTTGTAGTACTTGTAATTCTCCATGTACTCTTCAGCGCTGGCTTCGATTGCACTGAAGAAAGCTTCCATCCCCGTGCCAGAAACGGCTGAAACTCCCACAGATTTTAGATTTTTGTAAAACTCATCAAGGACCAAAGAGAGGCTTCTTGTCAAGGTTGATGTATAGGATGAATCGGTTTCTATAGCTGCCTGGAATGCCTCAAAATCTTCCATCCACTGTTCCCAAAAGAGGAAAATTTAAATGAGTTCTTGAGCAAAGAAAGAAAGAATTGTTCTATAAGGCAATTGGCCATAGGATATCTGAGGTTTTCAAATTTTTTTCTTCCACGGAAGGATGAAAATAATTCATAGAATTTTGTAAGTCAAGCAACCACAATTAATTGGAATCAATTGAACCAATGCAACACAAAACCACAAAGCAAAACTAAAAAATGGCATCCTATCTGAAAGACTCTCAATATAGTCATAGGTAACCACAGCTCATCTTGGTTGTGGTTCACCAACAGTTCTAAATGATCATCTTCAGATTTCATTCTCACATTCTAAATCTAAAATGTTTCGAACAAAATGTTTCACAGAAGATTTAAAAGACTAAGCTAAAGCAATATCTAAATTGCAAGAATTTGAGTCCTCTTGCAAGTGTTTTTGATATGCAGACACATAAGATACCCTAAAAATAGAATTACATTGAGAAAAGCCAAGACATAAAAGTGGAGAGATTAAAGACTAAAAATCAAACATCAATTAAGTCCTTGGCATTACTCTTACAATGTGTCCTACTAAAGTGAAATAAAAGTAATAAGAATACTATTGAGCAGTACCTCAAGCCAAAGCAATTTCAGAAAACAAAGAAACAAATAAAAATAATAACAGAACAGAGAACTGAATACCTCTAATGCAAATTCATGCTTAGCAACATCAACTTTGTTAAACACCAGGACCAAAGGCAGCCTTGTTTTGTAAAGTATACTACATGCATAGAGCATGTTGCTCATAAAAGTGACAGGATTTGCCGATCGTGGTGTATCAACAACATAAGCAATTACGGTTGGAAATGTCGAAGCAAAAGCTTCAGTGATTATAGCTCCTGAAGCAGACCAAGTAAATATCTCAATCTGACCAGGGGTGTCAACCAGCACATAGTCAAGTTGATCAGCTCGCCTCTCAATGACAGATATAACCTAAAACCACAAAATAGCAACTTTAACAATACAGACATGAGAATAAAAAGTAAAATCACATTGAAAATAAAATACTACCTCATCGAACTTGGTAGCGAATAGGTTCAATGAAGTAAGTATTCCCCCATTAGGCCCAAGGTTATACTCCTTCATCACTTCCTTATATCTAACAGTGTCTCTTATATCAATGTTAGCACCAAAAGGAAGTGTCGTGACTGCCGGGTCGAGGTTCAACACATATCCCCGGATATTCGAAGATAGTGTGTGGCAAACCAATCTATGAAGAAATGTTGTCTTTCCACTTCCTATAACACCACAATCATCACAATTTACAAAAACAGGAAGAAAAAAAAAAATCTCTCAAACCATATACACGCAAAATGAATTAAAAATCAAATTTTGATAGTGAAAATTGAACATGCCTGCCATCCCAACCACGATGATTATAACAGGTTTTCTCTTGAAAGTAATATCAGATTCAGCTATCTTCAACTTCTCCATGGTTTCACTGAGCTCCTCTTTTCCTTTCCCTTTCGACTTCAAACATTTGACAAAAAAAAATTAGAAAATAGAATAAAATCATGACAACAATAATCAACCAAATTAAAGAAAGAAAACAAGGGCGATCATAGAATCAAACTCATTACCGCACTCTTCTTCGACTCCTCCAAATCCATTCGTTCGGGACTTTCATCCACATCCATCAGAACCGACCTTGATTTCATTCAAAACAAGATGAAAAAGACATAAAAAAAAAAAGCAAAATTGAAATTTCCTCAAAAAGAAGGGTGATTAAAAATGAAAAACCACACGAGAGGGTGAGAAAAGAGAGGCCCTTGGCGCCGGATTCGCGAAGGCTCCCCACACAGCAGCAAGGGTTTGCAATCTGGGGTTTCTCCTATGCAAGGTCCAATTCCAACTCGAGGGTGGGAAATATTAATAACTATCCCAAGTGGAATATATATATATATATATAATTTATAGATATATAATAATTAAAAATTATATATATAATACCAAGATTGGTCCTTTACTTTGCTCTGTCTTCGCTTTTAATCCCTAGTTTTGAATTTGTTTTATTTTTGTTCCTCTACTATCTAGATTGGATCAATCAAGTCCAAAACCCCACCAACGTTAGTTGGGGTGTTATTTTCTGCTAACGTAGTTTTTTTCAAATTAAAATAATATTAAAAAATAATAAATTAAAAATAACTTCAAATCTTAGTGATTAAGTTTTCGGATCAAGATCCAAATACTTAATCACCATGTTTTGGAGTTAGTTTTTAATTTATTATTTTTTACTAATATTTTAATCTAAAAAAAATCTTAAGAAAAAATAACGGCCCAATTAGCACTAATGGAGTTTCGGATTTAATTGACCCAATTGAAATAGCGAGGGATAAAAAAAACAAATTTCAGACTATGGACCAAAAGAGAGAACAAAGTAGAAAGACCAATCTTAATATTATATATAAAAAAACAACAACGGCCCTTAAACTTCATTTATTTTTTTAAAATTTTTAATATACCTAAATTCCATACTATTCAAAGTTATTTTTCTTTTAATTCATTTAGGCACCAAGCAATGTAGTGATTATAATTTTTTTAGCATCTGGGGCAATCATAAAAAGTTGTAAACGTCACAAGTGATGTTTTCTAGTTTTAAATTTCTAATCTTATTTTTTAAATTTAAAAATATAAACAAACTAACCCTACATAATTGCGTCTCATTTAAGAGGAAGAAACTAAGAAATGTTATCCCATAAGATGAGATGGTGATTCTTGATTTATATATATTTTCAGCTAAATAAATTCCAGTTATAGATAATTTCAACTTTTTCCGGCCACACCGGCATATTTATTGTTAATATATAAATCATTCAAAATTAAACTATCAATCAAAATCAGAATTACATTAAATTGTGCAAAAATTACCACCACCATAACATATGATGCATATTTATTATTTATTCTTTTATTATATTAAATATAAAATTTTCTCGATTCAAAAATTAACCCAAACTTATCCATAAACCAAAAATTAAAATTGTTTATATTGCATCTAAATGAAGTGGATCAGAATGGTCACATCTAACCATTGTAAAAATATACGAAATATTATAAAATATTATGAAAAATAATAGTTTTTTTTTTGTCATATTTTTTGTTTAACATGATGTACAACAACAAAAAATTACTCCAAAATGTCATGTTTAAAGATTTCAAGTTATTAACTCTGAAAACTATAAAATGTCCACTTGAGACTATAATAGATAGTTCTTTTTGAGGAATCAGAAATATCTTTAAATGCAATAGGTCATAACCGTCATATCCAACTTGTGTGAAAATATATTGAATATCATGAAAAATGAGTGTTTTATCAATTTTTTTTTTGTCTATAATAAAAATTCCGAAAACTATAAAATAGTTAACTCCAAAGACTATAAAATGTCCATTTGGGACTTTAATGGATATATATATATATATATATATATATATATATATTTAGGAATGTCCATTTGTGATTATAATGGATATTTTTGTTTTAGAAATATGAAATGTCTTTTTGTAAAAAAGATTCAATAAGCCAGAATGGCCACATCTAATCCATATAAAATATATGGAATGTTAAGAAAAGCAAGTGTTTTCCATCAAAATTTTTTGTTTGTAATGATGTACAAGAGCAAAAAATTACCCAAAAATGTCATATTTAAAGACTTCGAATAATTAACTCCAAAAACTATAAAATGTCTATATATCATGGGACTCGAATGGATATTTATTTTGAGAAATGTCTATTTTGATCCATTGATATTTCTTTAAAGGAATCTGAAATGCCTTTTTTCTTTAAAATTGCAATAAAACAGTAATGGTTACATCTAACTCATGTGAAATATATAGAATATAATGAAAAACGAATGTTTTTATCATATTTTTTTTATGTCATGACGTACAATAACAAAAAAAATATCCAAAAATGTCATATTTAAAGATTTCAAGTAGTTAATACTGAAAACTATAAAATGGTCATTTGGGACGATAATGGATATTTCTTTTAATAAATCTAAAATATCTTTTTTTTAAAAAAAAATGCAAGAAGCTAAAATGGTCACATCTAACTCATGTGAAAATATATGAAATATCATGAAAAACAAGTGTTTTTATCATATCTTTTGTCCATCACATACTAGAACAAAAAATTACCCAAAAATATTATATTTAAATATTTCAAGTAGTTAACTCTGAAAACTATAAAATGTTCATTTATAACTAAAATGGATATTTTTTTTATGAATGTCCTTTTGGGACTATAATGGATGTTTCCTTTGAGAAATCTGAAATGTCTTTTTTTTGTTTTTAATGCAATAAGCTCAAATGGTAACATCTAACTCATGTGAAAATATATGGAATATCATGGAAAAATGAGTGTTTTTATCATATCTTTTGTCAGTGTACAAGAATAAAAAAAACCCAAAAATGTTATATTTATAGATTTCAAGTAGTTAACTCTGAAAACCATAAAATGTCCATTTCAACTCTAATGGATATTTTTTTTTTTATAATGTCCATTTGGGACTATAATGGATATTTCTTTTTAGGTATCTGAAATGATTTTTTTTATAAATGCAATAAGCCATAATGGTCATATCTAACTCATGTAAAAATATATGAAATATTATGAAAAAATAAGTTTTTTTTTTCATATATATATATATATATATATATATATATATATTGTCTGTCATGACGTAGAAGAACAAAAAAATATCAAAAAATGTTATATTTAAGTGGAAATTAATATCCATAAAAACCCCTTTCTTTTGAATACAATGATTTTTTAAAACCCCCAAGCATCTAACAGTGATTGATAGAATTAATTTGGATTTTTTTTTGGACGAAATTGTCCCTTGCGTGGGAAGTTGTGGCCAGTGTGACAAGGTTTGACTATAATGCCCTTGGGTGCAATGAGTTTCTATTTAAAACATGAGGGTTATGTTTAATATATGAGGTTTATATTTAAAATATGAAGTTCTGTTTAAAAAATAAGTTTTCTGTTTAAGAAATGAGTACATGCATTACTCTTCATACTAACCTAAATTCTTTTGTTTGTAGTTATAATGTAATCATGCTAACCTAAATTCTTTTTCCACAAACTTATTAAATTTTTAATGCAAATACCGTTATCTCCATATAATAAAAAACGACCGTCTTTATGCTTGGTTGTCTTTGTTTAAATATCGATGTTTATGTTTAATATATTGCATTTACGTTTAAAAAAGTGCTTAAATACCGTTGTTTTTATTTAAATATGTACGATTGACCAAGATTAATTGGTTTTTATACCGAGGATTAATTTGTCACGTAAATATTGGTTTTTCTGTTTAAATATCAATGTTTCTGTTTAAAAATGAGTTTGCTGTTTAAAAAAATAAGGTTTCTGTTTAAGAAATGAGTTTTCTGTTTTAAAAAATAAACTCTCTGTTTAAGAAATGAACTCTCTGTTTAAAAAATGAGTTCTCTATTTAAGAATTGAGTACATGTATTACTCTTCATGCTAACCTAAATTCTTTTTTTCCACAAACTTATTAATTTTTTAATATAAATATCGTTAACTCCATATAATAAAGAGCGACCGTCTTTATGATTGGTTGTCTTTGTTTAACTATCGATGTTTCTGTTTAATATACTGCGTTTATGTTTAAAAAAGTACTTAAATATCGTTGTTTCTATTTAAATATGTACGAGTGGGCAAGATTAATTGGTTTTTATATCCAGGATTAATTTGTCACGTAAATATTGGTTTTTCTATGTAAATATCAATGTTTCTGTTTAAAAAATGAGTTTTCTGTTTAACAAAATGAGGTTTCTGTTTAAAAAAATAAGCTCTCTGTTTAATAAATGAGTTCTCTATTTAAGAAATGAGTAAATGTATTACTCTTCATGCTAACCTAGATTCTTTTGTTTATAGTTATAAATTTGTTTGTAGTTATAATGTAATCATGCTAACCTAAATTCTTTTCCACAAACTTATTAAATTTTTAATGCAAATACCGTTATCTCCATATAATAAAGAACGAGCGTCTTTATGCTTGGTTGTCTTTGTTTAAATATCGATGTTTCTGTTTAATATATTGCATTTACGTTTAAAAAAGTGCTTAAATACCGTTGTTTTTATTTAAATATCTACGAGTGGACAAGATTAATTGGTTTTTATACCCAGGATTAATTTGTCACGTAAATATTGGTTTTTCTGTTTAAATATCAATGTTTCTGTTTAAGAAATGAGTTTTTTGTTTAAAAAAATGACGGTTTCTGTTTAAAAAATGAATTTTCTGTTTAAGAAATGAGGTTTTTGTTTAAAAAAATGAGCTCTCTGTTTAAGAAATGAGTTCTCTGTAAAGAAACTATAAAATGTCCATTTGGGACTCTAATGGATATATATTTCTTTTGAGAAATGTCCATTTTGATCTATTGATATTTTTTTAAAGGAATTTGACATGTCTTTTTTTTTTAAAAAAAAAATGCAATAAATCAAAAAAGTCACATCTAACTCATGTGAAATAATATGGAATGCAAGAAAAACTAGTGTTTCTATCATATTTTTGTTTGCCATGATGTATAAGAACAAAAAATTACTCAAAAAATGTCATATTTAAAGATTTTAAGTAGTTAATTCCGAAAACTATAAAATGCCCATTTTGAACTATAATGGATATATATATATATATATATTTATGAATGTACCTTTGGAACTATAATGGATATTTCTTTTGAGAAACTTGAAATGCATTTTTAAAAAAATTACAATAAGCTGGAATGGTCACATCTAAATCATGTGCAAATATGGAATATTATGAAAAACGAGTGTTTTTATCTTATCTTTTGTCTGTCATGACGTACAAGAACAAAAAAAATTACCAAAAATATTATATTTAAAGATTTCAAGTAATTAACTCCAAAAACTATAAAATGTCCACTTGGGACTTTAATGGATATATTTTTTTTTATAATGTCCATTTGGGAATGGATATTTTTTTTATAATGTACATTTGGGACTATAATGGATATTTCTTTTGAGATATATGAAATGGGTTTTTTTTTTAATTTAATAAATGCAATAGGCTAGAATGGTCTCATCAAACTCATGTGAAAATATATGAAATATTATAAAAAAAATAAAAAATCCTTCTCATACTTTTTTTTCTTTTTATCTATCATGGTGTATAAGGATAAAGAAAAATTATCAAAAAGCGCCATATTTAAAGATTTTAAATAGTTAACTTTAAAAACTACAAAATATCCATTTAGGACTCCCGTCACATCTAGCTCATGTCGAAATATATCAAACATTATGAAAAGTAAGAGTTTTGTTATCATTTTTGTTTTCTTGAAATAATATTTTTTAAAATACAATAAATCAATAACATCTAACTCATGTCAAAATATACTGAACATCATAGAAAATAAGTGTAGTTTTTTTTTATAAGAAAAACAGACAGTCAAAAAACCCTGCTAAATCGTCAAAGATGTACACAAGCCTCAGTGGAGCAAGTGGAGGTGAAACCCGCACACGCATAGGCGTTAAGACCACCCAGACACAACCACTGCTCACATCTCCCAGAAATATGTTCTCAATCGAGAATCAAACTCTCACCACTCGATGAAAAACTCTATCGACAACCCATATACCAATAGACCATTTGGTCATTGGCGGAAAATAAGTGTAGTTGAAGGGAACAAGAACATGGAATCTTTAAGCAAAATGAACCTGAAAATTAGGATGCATATGGATATGTATTCTAATTGATGCAAAACATAATGAAAAAAATGCTGACTATTAACAAAAACACTACAAAATGAAAAGGTGAAGAAATATAATCCAAATATATCAGCTATACGCAGCAAGATAAAAACTTATAATCAAAATGATTTGGTAGAACACATTTATGATTTATCTGCCAAATAAAATTTTCAGTCCGAGGACAATTATGATTTGAACACAAACACACAAAAAAGGAACGAACGAACCATTTCCAAACCTCTTCTATCTGAGATTCTGAAACCATATTTTCCTACAAAAATCCATTTCCATCAGAAGTCCAATTTGAACTTTGCATACCTTTTTCCTTCTTTAGGTCCACCCAAAAAACACAAACAAAAATGAACACACACACACAGGTGCTCGAGTGCAAATTAAAGAAAATTATAAGACAATAAACTTATTTACTAGAGAAATACTTCAATGGTATTAGTGAGCAGTCACAAGATAAGAGCATTTCAGATTTGGCAATAGATATTTGAAAATAATAGCATCAACCATTGCAGACAACCCGGAGAAATGCCATGGTGATTTGAATTTTCTAATGAACCAAACTCAATGTCATCAGGTAATGTTCGCCCTGAATAGTCAAAAGAGAGAAACACTTTGTCTACGCCACCCTTACCACGGAGTACATGACGGCAGCCTACACAGAAACCTTGCACCTAAACGGGCTGAAACTTTACCGGCATCTTCTTCAAACTTTGATAACCAAAATTTCCATAGTGGAGAGTGAGAGGCAATAAATACTAAGCAAACACCCAGGCCCCCTGCTAACTCTTGAACCACACCCTACTTTGAATCCTGAAAATGTGACGGTAGTTACTTCGTTAGAAGACAAGGGCAATTAAACGGTAGCCAGTTCACAATCCCAGAGAAGATCACTCAACATATTTCAGCTGGATACTAACTTACCGATGGCTTCTGATCATGAACTTTTGCCATTTTCATGTCAAGCTCCAGCTTGTAAAATGTAAAGGGAATAATAGATCAAAGTATTTGATATTCTACTGGAAGCAACTTTTCATAGAACAGGTCAACTCACCTTGATTCTATCTTCAGTCAGTATCGCCCATAATCCTTCGCATAGTCACCATGTCTCTGATGATGAAAATCATGGTATGCATCATGGGACCTGGAAGCTGAATAATTGTCACCAGGATATGGGTATCTGTTCCTTGAGTCCACAGGCAAATTAGCACCCATATACGGAACATTCCTGACAGACTGATCGTGCTCAGAATAACTCGGTTGATTGTAAGCATTGTGCCGTCCTTGTTGCCGCCTCTGTGAATCTCTTTGAAGAAATTCTTCCCATTGCTTTGCATGCATGCCTCTCATAATACCCAATTTTTTCATGTAACTCTCTTTTAGTTCTCTCATGCACTGCACAATAAAAATTGAAATATAAGAAATTGAGATGGTGTAAAAATATTGCTCCGTGGATCAAGAGAAATATAAGACACTGAAGTATCATGGCTGTATCGCTTTTGGATAGATGAAACAAAAAAGGTTTCACAAATTAAAACTTTTTTGTGAAGTAATTGTACTAAACCTTAAAGCTAAAGAATTGAAATAGCAAGAGAGAAATTTTAAACCATAGGCTTTACACAATGGATACTAGAATGAAATTATATGTATATGAAAACTATTTTCATAGCACAAGTCATAGAACATATAAACAAGGATGCTTACAGAAGCAATGAAGCACAACCAAAACAGTGAAGTAATTATACTGGACAAATATAACAAAATTAAATGGTCCCTATAACAGAGAGCATGTGTACAAAGTTTTTCTAGATTTAAACAAGAAGCTATTAGGTCCAATTTAAAATCATACCTCACGATGCTTGTTGTTCTCTTCATCCTCTTCTTTATCACGAATTCTGCCAAATTCTATAGCCTCCCTCTTAAATTCCATTTCAAGCTCTTCCAATGTTTGCGGGTAAACAGGATAGTCAAACTTGCGTTCAGAATGGAACTCTGCTCCCCGACGCTCAATGCCCCAGTTATCAGCAGCATGCATCCCACTGTTACGATTGTGGTCGTCATATGAACCGAATGAACCACCACCAAAACCAGGGCGTGGTGGAGATTTTGAACGAGCTGGTTGTCCTTTTCCTCCTTCATTAGTGTAAGCTTCGCAAATGAATAATATGTAAGAGAAATTGGGCTTTAGATTCAGATGTCTAAGAGTCTAAACTACAATATTTCGAATGACCAATGATGCCATCTAGATTCTTAGAATACAGAAATCCAAACTCATCCATGCCACAGTAGTCTGGATATGTGACTAGTAAATAACTTCAGATCGGAGTCAATGTCTGACCAGAACCGGGCAGAAAATTACTTCATATTTGAACACAAAAAGCTTGAACTTACCTCTTGCTGCAAAAGGAAGAATAAATGAAAAGGTCACTTCATAACTCATCAGAAGTGAGAAAAAGAACAAATGTTACTTTAACATGACCCAAATTACTAAATAGAAGTTGGAATAACAGAAGAAAAGGTTCCTACCATGCGGTGAACCCTTGAACTTTTGTTGATCTTGGCGTATAGGGTCTTCAACAATCCTATCATGATTAAAATTCCTACTCTGGAAACCTGACGTATCTCTCGGACTATTATAAGACCTCAAGGATTCAGCATGTCTTAAATAAGGACCCCCCGAGTTTCCATCTGGAGACTTAGATCTAGACCTGTGAGAACTAGCAGAGCCTTTCCTTTTATCCTTATCCCCCTCCTGAATCACTTTGTGCACAGCATCCACACCTTTCGCAAGTATTAGCCTATCCCTCCCACTGACAAAGAGGAATTTCTCATCCATTCTTATTTTGCATCCGACATCCTTCTCAATCTGACTGATAACCTTCTCGGAGAAAAGTGCTCTTACATTCTTGTCTCTTGCTGGCACTCTCTCAAAAAAATCTGCAGACTTGCGGTTTGCTCCAAGTGTACTTGGGCATCCCTACAAAGTGAAAACATCACCAAAAAACATGAACTCACAACCATATTTCAGAATTGTCATGCATGGCAGCACAGTAAATGAAGCTACAAGTTTAACAAGGCTTTGAAAAAGAACAAGAACACCCTAAGTGAGACATGGCAATGATTCAGTCAGCCAACCATAGAAGAAAAGCTGTACCAATCTGTATTGTAATGTATCAAGCTACGCAAGTTTACAGCGGAGCTGTAGCTGATGTATCTAGTATTGCTTAAAAACTAAAAATATCACAGAAACTAATATTAATACAAGCACTAAACCACTGGGTTTGCTTTCATGTCTTTGTTCTGCAATTCCACATGTTTGACAGCATTCCTAATATGATCTCCAATCAAAAGCAGGCTCTCAAACCATGCAATAAAGTTGTCATCATTACCACCTCATACACATTCGACTGAATATTGCTGCCAAGTTATTGAGAGAATGTCAAAACAGTTTTCTCTTCTTTCCAGTAAATACTGAGTATAGCATGGTTCTGTAAGAGAGGTTCAAAATATTGAAGCAATCCTTGAACTAATGACTGAAAATTTAATATGCCAGACGAGGAAACAAGGACCCTAACAAGTTATGGCACTAATGTATAATATAAATTTACAAAAACAATATTCAATGAGAAAGCAGTGATGTAGGCATGCATTACAATTAAAGCAAGAAATAATATGTTCATCTCGGGACAGATAGATGTCCAGTGAGATAGTCAGAATCAAGATTATAAATGCGTACACTTTCAAAAATTAGTATGATGGGCCAAACACACAATTTGGCAGCAGTAAAGTTTCATACTTAGAAGGTGCTGAGTGATGTTTAAGGAAGAAAACATCTTCTAAGAGGCAAAAACACACCAAAATTCCATTGAAAAACTTCCATAGCGAGATATGCATCACACCTGCGTAAAGTGACCCGATTCTCCACATATTTTGCAAATCATTTCTTCCTCTTTTCTTTTCTTCCAGTTCCGTTCAGTAGCCTTTGCTTTCGCCTCCCATACCTTAGCCTCTCGGCTAGTAAAATCCGTTGGAACAGCATTTGGATCTCTAGGCCCATCATCCTCATCCGATTGCAGTTCAACTGACGATCTTTTATTCTGAGCTTTTACTGTTGTACTGCCAAAAGTGGGCCGAGGTGGACCAGTGTATTCCTTTCCATAAACTTCATTAAAAAGTTCATCATCTATATCCGGGCTTGTTTCCCTAGCCATTCAACAAAGCAACCAACAAGACCAACACTGGAATAGCAACACTGAAATCACATTCAATACTCTCGTCAACCGAAGATACAAAAAGGACATAAAAAATAAAAATTTACTCACATGATTAACAAAACTCAAGGTATTCTTTAGACTACCAAAACAAAAAAGCGGCCATTGAAGCTAAAAAAAAATATTCCAATGAAATACCAAGGATAAGAAACCTCATCAGAAACCCCAATGAAACAAAACAAACAAAACATTCTAAGAAATGCTACAACGAATCAGAGAACACCACCATGCCAAGAAAGCACCACATCTCATCCACTCCATCACCAAAGTTAACCATCCAAAACCCTAATAAGCGCTAAAGTTCTCATAAAAAATCATCAAAAAGTAGAATCAAACAGTAAAAAAAAGAATCTTTCGAATCAAAAACACAAATGCACCAAGAAATGTCTCCTCTGAGACACTCGGCGCTAATCAATCCAAAAAAAAACAGAGATAAAACATTAAATACAATCGATTAAACACCCAAAAAAAAACACAAAGAAAGAAAAGAAGAATTGATAAAAGAATCGCAGAGGGAAAAGAGCGCACAAACCTCAGGCTTAAACCCTAATCGCGAGGGACGGCAGCGATTCCGTCTCTCTTCCTCCCTCGCTCGCACGAGGGATGGAACTTCGGATATTAAAAACCCAAGCCCTAACTGGTCATGGTGTGATGGCGGTCTCCTGCTCCTCCGGAACACGTAATCTAAGCTGGTCTACGTTGTATTTGATCAATATTGGTGGACACTAATCCCGAGGCAAAAAATGGTCAGCCATGATCGTTTCTTTATATACCTCTACGTATGTATAACAGTATAAGTTTTTAAATTTTTTTATATAATTAAATATTTAAAGCAGCAGGAGAAGCATTACCTTATTAATAATTACCAAAATAGTTGGTGTCATTTTAACATTGATTTTAATTTAGCTGCCCCATAATTAATTAAAAAAAATTATCTTCACTTTATGTGTTATTTTGATTTTGATTTTTTGGTATCTCTTTAGTAATGTTTGACAAATTTAAATATAAAATTTAATATGATAAATGAGAAAAAATATCAAAGTAAATTTTTTTTTCCATAAACCAAAAACAAAAGTTCAAAAAAGAATATATTATATAAATGTGATCAAATAAAAAATATTAAGATTTTTATTTATGAGATTGATTTAATAATAATAATAATAATAATAATAATAATAATAATAATAAAGGCAATATCTCATTATATAAATTAATAAATGAGATTGCTTAAACAAAACACTACTGGACTTTTCAAAATCTAATTTAAAAAAATATATCATTCAATTTCACTCACTCTTTCTTTAAATGAATCGATCAAATTAAATTTTATTCCCATGCACAGCACACTCAATAATCAATGAAAATTAGATTTCATAGCCAGACCATTCTTTCTATAAGTTTTATGCAAACTAAAAACCATAAGATTAATCTAAATCTTACAAACAAGGGAAAAAAAAATTGGCCTCAAGTTTATTAATAAAAAAAAAAAAATCCTTCAAAACAAATTAACAAAAATGATGATCTACAAATACAATACAATTGATAGGTTTTACGCCACTAAAATTAGTATCACTTAATAGTCACAATGGTAAGAATGATCCATCAAATAATATAATAAAAAAACAAACAAATAATGGAAAAAAAATTTAATGAAAAACCAAGATCAAATGAAAGGATTAAAACTCCTTTTGTTAAAGAAGGAAATATAGATGAAATCTTATCATATTTAATTATTGAGAAGAGGCAACCCCACTAAAAATAAATTAGAGAAAATCAGAGATCACATAAGAAGAATATACGGGTCGTCGATAAAAAGATCTCACGGAGTGGTGAGAGTTCGATTCTCGATTGAAGGCACATTTTTGAAAGTTGTAAATAGTGATTGTGTACGGATGGTTCCAGAGTGCCCACATGAGCACGGCCAGTCCCCACTTATTTCATCGAAGCTTGTACATGTCTTTGGGGTCTCTAGTGGATTCACCCCGCTTCCCAGAGGCTCATGATAGATCACATGAAAAGAAATCATCCCTGTATTAAAGATTAAGTGAAAAAACAGAAGACTTGTGTAGAAAAACCAAATGAATGATAAAAGAGCATTTGAAAAGGTAGTCACAACAACAACTACAAAGAACAAAGAAAACTAAGCAAGAGCAGCAGTCAAAATGAGTGGGTAAGAAAGGAGAAAAATATAAAGTGATAATACTGAGATTTTTGAGAGAAATGTGGCTTCCATATTTCAATAAATTTCTCATAAAAATTTCACTTCCAGGTGTTTTAGATGGAAGTAAAAAATGGAGAAATTATTCTGGAAATCCAGCAATGTGACCACATAGAAATGGATGAAAATAATCCACTTTCCATCTCTACTTCCAAAAAACCAAACACCCCTAAGCAACATTTTGCATAATATAAACTAACACACACAAATAAAATAGAAAATAAAAAAAAAAAAAAATACTCTAAAAATGTAGAACATCCTCAAAATTTAGTGGAGATAAAGCTTGCAAAATGATAACCAAATGGTTATGTTTTGAGCATTAAACTAAAAGAGCACGGAGTTGCACTTACAATGATCGAACAACAAACTGGTAAAGCTCGAAATGTGTGACAGTCATTGTTCATACCAATCAACATAATCGAAATTGAAAAGACCAAATGGAATGCATGTTATTGGAAAATCAAGTTTCTTTTGCTGTTTGTGCTTGTCGAATTCTTCGCTGATGAACATCCCAGTTATATACCCGCGCTATGGTAACCTGAAGAAATGTATTTAAGTCAAGATACAAGAAATGTTTTCAGGGTAAAAGAGAGGGAAAAAGAAAATTATATCCATGGAAGTACCTGGGTTATGGTCACTTGGTCCCTCAAGAACTGCAAATCAGCAACGAGGACTTCTAAACTGGCTTTAGCATTTTCCAGGTTCTTTTTCAGAAGAGCATTAGCCTGCAGAAATAGGGTATAATAATTTAACATAATTATGTCTGGTTTTCCAAACTCAAACCAGGAATGTATTTATAAAAATTGAATGTATGATTGTACAATCAACAGAGGCTACCTCTTCGTAAGAGTACTCAAGCATGACATTGGCTCCCAACCAAAGGCACACAGAGTCAGTATTCTCAATTCGTGCTCGGGAATATATGCCCTCAGAAACCTCGAAATCAGCAACCAATGCCTGGACATGAACATTTGGTGAATGCTTCATTTAACACTAATGATTTGAATTATGGTTTGTAATTTCTACAGAGTATTTATAGCAATGGTTAAAGGACATATCATGGGAAAATAACTCTAAATAGGGTCTAAGAAAGCCATTAAAAACATGAGTCTAAAGTAGAATCACCAATATCAACAATCAAATAACCAATATAAGTCACTATTAGGCTTGTGAAACTTGAGTGAAAATCTGAAACTGCAATAAGTTAAAACAAGTCTAAGCAGTAAAAGTACATCAAATTATTACCTCATCAGTAACTTTCTTGGCTTGTAATGCATCCACAATAGCTAAACACTTCTCAATGTCAGGAATTTTAGCCTGTGAGGGCAAAAGTAAAGCAACTCAGTCATGGAAGAAAAAGACTTACAAACAAATTAAGGTTATAGGATTTATAATGATGTCCATTTCCAAAACATTTTCAGGGTACCATTTGACTTTTTATGCTAATGAAACCAAGAAACTAAATTTTTTTTGCCTGTCATAGCATTATCTTATAGCTTTCATACTCATCTTTCATAAATCTGGGTAGTGCCAGAGAGGTCGAGAAAAAATGAACACACAAAAAATGGAGATCACAGTAACTTCTGCATTCTCAATGTCATGCTCAGTCTCTTGTCAGACTTTAACAGAGTTCAGCAGAAATGACAGAAAAAGTAATGATAACTATTAACTGATTCACTGGACCTGGAGATCCCTTTGTTGTGCTAAAAGTTTCATCTCTACTATCTTGTATTGATGAAGCCTGTGAAAAAGAAAATGAAAATAGCAAAATAATTATTCAAAGTGAAGATCATAAGAAGTAACAAAAACAGAAAAGCTGAAAATCTCATGTCAATCACCAGAAAACACACATAATAAACGGACATTATTAACCATTGCTGCACGCTTAATATGGTTTGTAGTACATATTAACAGTTTAGAAATCCTTTCTCAAGCAAGAGTATCTAATGTTGACAAGGTTGTCATACAAGAATCTCTATATCCAGGAGAAATGGATAGCAAGACCTCACAAGGTGCTGAGAGGAGAGAAATACATCAAGGGAAGATACAAGATACAATACTAGTGGATGAGGATATCTTAGAAATTAAGCCAGTAGTTTCTTCATTCTAAAAGTTATCCTAGTCATAAGTCATAACCACATGACTCAATGTCAAAGCCACAAATGAAAAAAAATTCTCAATAAGCAAGAAAGTCCCCTTTTGAAGAATTACATAGCCAAGATAATCAACCACATGCACAGACTTACAAAAAGAAATCACTGCAACTGACCATATCTAGCGCTTAGGTTTTCAATGAAATTCATTCAGGGAAAAATGAAATTCCCAAAAGCATATAAACCCTAGTTTTTGGCACACCCTATACCAATGCTGCCAGCAGTCTGGCCAATAATATGCCCAGAGCACTTGAAGCCGAAAATTTGCCTAACTCAATTTAGATATCAATGAATGTTATTTAGCACCAAATCAACACAGACTCCTTGAAATGAATTCCAACAGTGAAACCGAACTCAAAGCAACTGAGAATAAGCGGAAGATTAGCAGTTAGCCATTGATGATAAAAACTAAAGTAGAACGGCATAGGAACACAAATATTTAGAAATACACTAAATCACCACATTTGGCCTGTGAAATTATCATTCCAAAAAATTTTGGTCTCCCATCTCAAGTACCCAAATCCTTGTCGCTATTAGAACCTTGACATATTTGGCAATGAAACGGTAGTTTTTTTGGATAGAATCATCATGCAAGTTTCCAAAATCTAGCAAACAGTTTCAAAGTTCCATGCTGTAAGCTTTTAAATAAAATCTCTTTCTTTGGTCTCTCATCTCAAGTAACCGACACTTTGTCGGTATTGGAACATTGCATATATAACACTGAAAAGAAGATTTTGGATATAATCATCATGCAAGTTATTAAATCACCAAATTTAGCCTATGAAACTATCATTCCAAAAAACTTCAGTCTCCCATCCCAAGCAACCAAATCCTTGTCGCTATTGGAACCTTGACATATAAGGCAATGAAACGGTAGTTTTTTAAATTAAAACATCACGCAAGTTTCCAAAATCTAGCAAACAGTTCCAAAGTTCAATACTATAAACCTTGAAATAAAATCTCTTCCTTTGGTCTCTCATCTCAAGTAACCGACCCTTTGTCGATATCGGAACCTTACATAAATGACACTGAAAAGAAGATTTTGGATATAATCATCATGGGAGTTTCCAAAATCTAACAAAACAGTTAAAACAGGTCCATACCACAAGCCGCCAAATAAAATTTCTTCCCTTAATATATCAGCATAAAATAGGTGACACTCTATCAGGGTAAGCAAAAGGAGTAATATAAATTCATTCAGATGTATTTCACATTTGTAATGTAAGCTTTAAATAAATAAAGCACAGCATTAAAGGCCAACAAACTCACATTCTTGCTTGCTTACTCGAATAATTTGGATTTTATCATGTAACCATTTATCAGATACACTGCTGAACATCATTATAGAATATATAATTCTAGTTTCTTTACTAATGATTCCAGTTTGCACAGCCTTTCATTCCTTTTTCATATACATTCAATCCCAATAGAAACAGATGCTATTTTCAAGCATTCAAGTTAGCCTATCAGTGTTTACATTAAGACATAAAACTGAATGCAAAACCATCACTGATCAAGAAGCCCCTGATTCTCGGACTTCTAACAACCTTAAAACCCTAGTAACTTCTCCATCTATCCTCTTTTGCAGTAAAATCATGAACCAAAATCAAATTTTTGAACGTTTTACAAAACCAACTATAATCAATAAAAATAGAATCATAGTAACCCTAAACTGCTCAAGTTCTCATTTAGAAAAGCAAAAGATCCATATCGAGACATACACCGAGCCTTCAAAAGGAACAAATTAAAATCAATACAAACAAGCACAAATGAAGGGGAAAGGTGAAACCTTTCTTGGAGGAAGGACAGTGAGGAGTTAACATCGAGGCCGGACTGGGTGAGATAGGTCTGGACATCCTCCACAAAGGAAGCCGCCGGGATTCCCCTCCTCTCCGTCAACACCGATGACGAAGACGCCGGAGCAGCAGCCATAGAATCTAGATCAAGATATCAGAGAGAGAAACCAAGCAACTCCGGCGACGACGGCGATCCTCGAAGCACCGCCAGAGCTCAGAGGCCTTCTCAAAGACCAAAAGCCTTGACTCTCACTAGTGTTATGATTCAAGGGCCTTTTTGTAAAATTTCAATTGCCATTGGGAATTTATCAAATAAACCCTCATAATTTTACTAATTTTCAAAAACTAATTTTATACGCCAATTTTTTTCTTTTTAAAATTATAATTAACTTCATATAACATCCATACATGGAGAGAACTTCTTATTTTAATACATATAAAGAGCTACAATAAATACATTTATTAATATGAAATCAATCATCAGAATTCTGTGATAGAACTTGAACCATGAACCTCATAAGCTTGATTTGAGCTTGAAGACAAGCAATGTACTCAGCCGTGTCTCGAAAAAGATCGAAAACTCCGGTAGCTGCCGCTTCATCGGAAGCCGGCAAGAGCTTCTTTAGAGCATTAAGTCTCTTCTCAATAAGACTTAAAGGCTCTCTACTTGTTGAACTTCTTCTCATTTTCATATTAATCTTCACCATCTTCTTCTTCTTCATCTTCATCTTCATCTTCATCTTCCTTAATGCATTATGTCTCACAACTTCACTTGAGTCAAGAACCAATAGAACTGAGTGAAGTGATGCAACCATTGGTGCAATATTGATGGTGTTGAGAACTTGAGAAGTCTTATGGTGTGAGTGTTTATATTTATAGAGAGAACAAGTTAATAATGGGCATGTTGCACATGCAATCACATGAAATTAAATATATACAAAACCTTAGAACAACCAACATCTAAAAAATTAAAAATCACTAGCTACTTAATATATAAAACTCTTTATAAACACTATATATCTTCTCTTGTTCATCATCTAAACACCCTGGATTATTCCCTCTCCTTTTCAAATCCATTGTACTAAGCCAGCTCAAACACAAGTCACATGTGGGTCCTTCAATTCATATTTAACATGGTATATATATATATATATATATATATTTATATTAAAGCCACAGTAATTGATTTAACATGGTATCAGACTAGCTAGAGCCAATATATAATATATAATTTATAATGGTCATGGTCATGAATGATGTTTTGTTTAGATATGAGATGATATATAGGCCATGCAGTACTGTCTTGTCCCTTATATTTGCATTAGATTTTAGTGTAAGGATAAGGATAGTGGAGATAGAGCTGTCCCCTTATTTAATCCACACATGAACCATGAGATGGCATTTTTTTGTTTTTTTTTTTATTTGTTTGATATTTATGGATTTTGATAGGTTTACGTGTATGGTGGCAAAATCACCGGTTTGTCGCCGACATATATATATATATATATATATATGCTATCTTTGCTTTAGAATCATTGAGGTGGTTGTATGATTGGTTATCATTTCTTTGAAACTTCTGCTTGATTTATTTTGTGCTTATAATGAGATTAACTGATCATTAATAATTAAGTTTTAGAGTTTGCATGTGGATATTATTCTAATGACATGAAGAGATTTATGTCTTTAGTTTTCAACTTGCAAAGTACATCATAATGAATCTATATATAAATACTTAAAAGAGTTTCCACTGTTGGGTTTGTCCCAAGCAAAAGGAATATCATTAGAGACTTAATTTGGAGATGATGTACAATTGGAGAGGTGATTTATATATATGATTTAGGAAAATTAATGATGATTAGAGGCAATTAGAGAGCATGATATATAAATAAGACTTGAACTTTTGATCAGACACAGTATTAATAATAAACTATTCTGAAAGAAGTCTTCAGAATTTAAAACTTATATTTGTCTTTTGGAAGAAAGCAATGGCTGGACACTATATCAGAATAAAAAATAAAAAAAAAAATAGCAGAAATAATAGAGATCAAGGAAATGAAAGAGTGGTGTGCAAATGATGCAATGCAAGAGCATTCAAACAAGAAGAAACATACAACTTTCAAAGAACTGGTCCCACTCTGTGTGATCTTTAAAAGCATGATAACTTTTGATATTCTGCTCATTTGCCAACTTGCAAACAGAACCAACATAACACTCCTGTAAAATTTTGACAGAATAAAACAAAAAAGAAAATAGAAAAAAGAGAGTATAATTCCTCCATGAAATTGATGATATCAACAGATAAGTTTTTTAATAAGAAAGAAAAGGTCAAGATATGTCACATCATTGAATTGGCAATGAAAAGGAGTGAGTCAGAGTATCTCCAGTGTGAGAAGACCTTGATGAAATGTTTTGGAACTCTAGTGAGTAGGAAGGTTGCCATGAATGAGTGAACAAAGATTGAAAGATGGCCAAGTGTTTTCAGATCACAGAAAGGCCATAATCATGGAGCTATGTTGTCTTGTTCTGGGGGTAGGAAAGAAAGATGCCTGTCAAAAGTGGGATATGGACAGCTAAGAAATAAATAAAAAAGGTGTCAAACTTTGGAGCCTTCTCCTCATTTGTCAAGTCATTTTTTACTTACATTGTGAACGGACAGCCAATATCATTATCATATAATCAGATAATCATATATCCTATCTTTTTCATTCTGTCACTAAACTCTTTGTTTTTGATAGACTTTGATTCAAAAAAATTTATAGACAATGATTTAGAATTCCATTCAAAGAATTCACAGCCAAAATAGCAATCAACCATATTCCTGATCAAGAGTAATTGATAACAATTTCATCAAAAATACAAATACATGGTTGTTTTTTTGAAGGTTTCTCTACCTATCAACACAAAAAGGGTATTTCCCCCCCACCTCAATACAACATACATTCTCACAAACTACAAGAATCTACAATGGAATGTAAATCTGAAAGGGAATGCACAAGTTTCTTCACTCAGCTCTTCATAAACAGTATTCGGTCAATGACTTGTGCACCGCAAGTCCTTGTCGCTGAAAATACCCTGTATAACAACATATTTTAGTACAGGTATTCGATCTCTGCTTAGTGTGGTTTCAGAGGACCATCTTCCTTCCCAGTGTCCATCTCTGATGACTCTGAAGATCAAACACTTAACGAGAATGGACCTTCTTGTTGTTGAAAGGAAACAGGTTTCATATGCTGTTAATGCTCTAATAAGCTTCTTACTGACGCGGTTGGTCCATGGGAGTAACCTCTAGCAGCAAGGTCATGGTTCAGAAATACAACAACAACTGTTATATCATCATGAAAGTGGCGGCGAACCTTCTTGTCGATCCTCTTCAGATCTGAATATCGCATTTCTCGTTTCCTAGCTGCTTCCCTAAGAGCAGCTTTTATGAGCCTTCTAGCAATTCCCTGCTACAAATAAAATTTTAAGATGTCATGTTAAAAAGCTACTTGAAGCTAAAGCATTTGCACATAATTTGAACCATGAAAAGGTATAGCTTGCATTAAGCAAAGACCAAGTATATTGATTATGGAAACCAATGAAGTACATCTATATTCTCACCATGCTGTTCTACTTCATTTTAAATTTAAACAAATAATGGATATTGATGACAAAAGTCTATTAAACCTTACAAAAAATTTCACATATGCATCTACCCTCAAAATTTATTTAATATTAATCAGCACTGACAAACACTGCCAAGTATGCAAGCATGACTACTAGCATTAATCTCAAACATATATATATATATATATATATATATAGGAATAAAGAAAAGAATTCTGTTTAATTATAATTTCAACAAGAGCTCCATCACCAGCCTTCAGGCTCACCACTAACCTATTTGGAGAATTACAAATTATATTGCCCATATTGACAATTGACACATATTATTGGCAAATTATTTGCCAATAAGGCAGTTGGGTTAAAGAATAGGTCACGAGTATCCTGAAAAGAAAGAAAAAAAATATAAAGAGAATAAGCAATAATGATCAAGCTCATGATATTGTCTGCAGATTGTGCACCATGATTGCTGCAGTTTCCATTTTAGGCTTTCAACTAGGCCTTAGCAGGTCATAATATAACTGCCAGCAAAATGAAACAAAATGTGATTCTGATGCGGCCACGCCACGACGGAGAAAAATTTTTTTGACAAAACCCAATCAGGCTTGCATTTTCTACATCAGATTTGCAACAATAACAAGAGACTGTGAGTGAATAGATTGGATCTACTTGTGAACCATGCCAAGCCTACATCCCCACAGGGTGTGCTTGGGGTGAGGGAATATAGAGCAATAGAAAAGAAAGAATGGCAACTACTTTCTCCATGGTCAGTTACATGAAGTAAATAAGACAGGTGAGCATGTGAAAGAAATGCATTAATGTTTTCTTTTTTTTCCCCATCTCTTTTCATCCATTTTCCCTTACTCCAAGTATATTCTTATGTTTGCGCATCTACCAGGAATTGCATCTACCCATCTTTACATAAGACAAGGTAATCATATACACCTGTGCATCCATCTAGGTAATATAATTCCAAACAGAGGTAGAAAAGTCACAGTATCACAATAAAAGAGAAAATTCAAAAATTATAAAAATTCTAGAAAGACATAATAAAAGGCTTTTCAGTCTTACAGCACGGGGATGATTGTGAACAATCTCAACCGCTTGCTCATTACTCAGGTGTTCCCACAGACCATCTGAAGCAAATATGACGAAAGAGTCACTTGGTTGAAGAGGATAAGATACAATGGATGGGTCAGCAGTCAGGATAGGCTTATTTATGGGTTCAGGAATTCTGAACTTTGGATTGATTGGTTCTCTGTTAAACTGCGCATGTTTCATATATGCATCACCTATGGATCTAGATACCTGCAATGGACACAATAGAGACTTAACAATATAGATTTGCCTCAGTAAGTGATAATTCAGCAGCCTCAAATCTAAAACATTATCTATTCTATCAGTATACAGAATTAAGGCAGAGTACAGGATGTTCAAGCTACGATGAGGATCATACATTCAATTGTAGAATTCATTTAAATAAGTCAAATGTGTGTATAGTTGCTCAGGAATGCACAACCTTTAGGTAAAATACAATAAAGAACTGCCAGCTTAATACGGTATAGAAATTACACATGATAACTTAAGTGTAAAATCAAAACTAAAGCAGGCCAGGAGAGAAATGTTTACAAAGTAAACAAATAAAACCTTGGTACTCTTATTACTGAAACAAAAAAAGCAGAGCCTGTCATAGCGTCATGCATTCACCTGTGTGCTATACTGTAGAACCAACAAAGGCTGCCTAAGTTGATAGGTTAAAGCATCCATAGTGACGTCCTCAAACTCTTACATAGAACTTCACAGATGGAACCAACTGATTATGCTACCGAAATTTCAAAAAACAATTGTTTTTTTACAAAAAAATTACCAAATATAATTTATTAAACATGTATTAGGTATGATCATAGAAACCATTTTACCCTGATCATAATCATCCTCAAATAATCTTCAAATGAGTTCAACCTTATCATTATGTTTTATTATTACAAATTATGATCAATTAAGAAGATGGCATCAGAAACATGTGTATATTGAGCAAGGGCCTAATCCACCATTTACTGGGCACAATACTACCTGATCCTTCAGCTCTCCCAGAAACAATTTTTTTTCAACTAACCTTAAAACAAGAACATATAACAGGTTGCCTCCAACTATCAGAATAAGAAATCATGATCAACCAAAGCAGTCAAAAGCAGTAAAACAAACCTTAGTTAATTAAAAATTAAAATGAGCTGACCTAAATATTGCAGAAGTATTAGGGAATTAAACATGAAATATATTAACCTGTATTATGCCTTTGATTCTCCAAACTCCATGTTTCAGAACAACAATCTGGGAATCATTTGGGTGTTGTGCCTTGAGTTCCTGTCTCACATCCTCTGAATTGGCATTATGCTCAACGGACAACTGGATTGCAGCAATCCCGCCTGTATTTCCAACCTTTTTTCCAAGTACAATACGGGAATCACCAGCATTCGCCACGTGGAGAGTTCCCTGGTTGATGACACCAACAAGGCAGCATGTACCTGTAGTTGCCAAATCAGGTCGAGTGTCCCAGAGATTGGAAACAAGAGATATAAAACCTTCCTCGGTAGCTAAAAAGGATCTTCGAAGACCATCAGGTGTCACCCCCTGTGGCCCAGAAGAAATTTCTGCACAGAGACAACGCTAATGTTTTTAATGAATAACACAGAAGTGACATTAAAGATCAAATTGGCATGTGATATACAAGAACCACATTGATTAACATGGAAACAAATCACATATGGTTCCAAAAGATGAGATTTTTAATTTCATTACATGAAAGGAACACCAAAAATATAACAGACAAAAGAAATGACACACAAGATGAATCTAGGCCTTGAGAACATTTAAGATGAGATATTTGCACTACATGCTACAATTTAACTAGAAATGAAATGCAAATTAAACTGTGAAAATGGGGGAAAAAATTACAACAATAACTTCACAGCTGGAGTAGGACTTCAAAAGAGATTCTTACAAAAAAGCATAACAAATTTGGCAATCATAGTCTTTACGGATTAAATCCAGTTCTAAAACACACGAGCTAACTGAAAAATCTAACTAGTAAGTAGTAACACATGTGCACAAGATAGTGCCAAACATATAAAATAGGGCAAGTACAGAATCTAGATCTAGAAAGCCAACAAGGTCAACAGAGACATCCATTTTAGCTGGAGAAGGTTTAAATAGAAGAGATGGAAAATCAAAGCATACAAAAGCCTAACCACATTCATCTCCGGTTGCTCCACAGATTTTCCTTCATAAATCCATCAAATTCAATTCGGGTTTCAACAGAAACCTCATTGAATAATGCACATCTAGAACAAAACTGAATTTTTCCCAAATTTCAAGCCTATCGATTTCATGAAAATCAGGAAGGAATAAAAAAATTACAACCTAAGGTTTCGACAAAAGAAATGAAGTCAACATCAGGACAATAAATGCATAAATTCTATCAAAAAAAGAAACCATGTAGAACTAAATTTAGAAGCTAAAATGAGAAGAGAAAGTAATATCACAGATAACGAACAACTAAACAGCAAAAAAAGCAATATCCAACAAGATCTCAATTTTAACTCGATCAAAACCAATTCCACAAAATCCCAGCAAAATATATCAAAAAGAAAGGAAGGGAAAGGCAAATCGACGACCTCGGAAGTGGCGGTAGAGATGGTCGCATACGTATCGAGAGGCGTGAGGTCCGCCATGGCCATCGTATACGCCGACGAAAGTTCCCAAGGGTCCCAGACTCAAGCTGGCTCTGGTCCTCGAGGACCTGATTGGCCTGCACGACGGCCATAGAGAACTCCCCGGCGGAGCATCGACCAAGGTCGCGGTACCACAACAAACCATCACGTCCCTCATCGCCTCCACCACCACCGGCAGTCGGGCGCCAGCAGCGGGACAGCAGGTTCATCAGTAGTCCCCCCGGCATCCCACATCTCTCAGCTAAACCCTCAAGCAAAGGGAAGGAGAGATCGCTCCCCCTCCCAAGAGGGAGAGAAGAGGGCGCGGAAAAACCCTAGCTATTTGGGGTGGCGCACGTTAGCGTGTCCGGTGGGGGAGGCGCACGGCGGCTCAGTAGCGAGAATTCTTGGTTCGTTCGCTGTAGCTTTCAATGCCGTACCCCAAACGTCTTACCCCCCACCAACACTATTCGCACCCTAAATTCTGACCTCTTTTCTTGACCCATCTCCCTTTCCCCTAAATAATAATAACAACATATATGTATGTATATTTGCATATGAGAGTTCGACATCTACAAAAGTTTGTAGATTTTCAATCGGTTGGATTTCAAACCATTTATATAATAACAGAAATTCTCATCATTTATATTATTGTATTTATGAACAGTTACATAATAAAAAATTGAATGTATTTACCATATAAATTAAAACTGATCAGACATACAACTTAACAACCAGTGCATAGTATAATGCATTAGCTACATGTTATTAAGTTGTTGGTTTCTCTCTCGCCACCCGGTTCTCTCTATCTCTCATTTTTTTTAAAAAAAAAAATATTGACACGTTCATAGAACAAACCTAATTGACTTATACTATATATATATATATATATATATATATAAAAGGAGACCATGTCATATAAAGATGTACCATAGTGACCATTAAATTCCGCAGCAGATACATTCATGCATAATTTATATTTATATATTAATATATTTTAATAGTGCTGAAACATAATAATTAACAGTAATTCTATACATCACCACTATAAATAATAATTATTATATTATAAACGGATCGTTACCATTCATTGTCTTTAGGTTTTAAAAAACTAAAAACTAAAGACCTTAGAGGATACGATGTGCTAGCTTATATATAAATATTTGTTATATTTTTGTGATGATGATGAGAAAAAGAGATTGAATGCATTTGTCTTAAATTGTTACCATTTTCTCAAGTAAATCCAACAGAGAACTTTTCAAACTTTGATTTCACATCAATGCTTGCCAAGAATGACCATATCATTATAAACAAGGAATAAACAGAACAGAATAATTATATTTTAAAAGAAAAAAACAGTAATTAAAAGCATCAATAAGATACACAAATTTGAGAAACTCCAGAATTGACTTTCACCCAAGAAACAGAAACCATGAGCTTTTTCCCATCAGTAAACCACTCAAATCCTTCATCAATTCCATTCACCAAAACACTCTTTGGCTTCTCACTAGAATAAGCCAAGAACTTCCCTTCTCCCTTGATCTTGATCCTCACAACCTCATGCACTGTTTCAAACTCAACCACTGTTCCTCCACTGTTAAACATGTTAACAAGTCCAATTGGTGCAAAACTGATGTCCTTACTGACAATCTTAACTGGAACAAAGGTAAAGATTTCAAAGGAGGATGGTTGAATGGTTATTTCAATGCCATCTGAATCAAATGTCATTAAGAGCAGCTGTTCACTTTGGTTCAGATACACTGCATATGTTTCACCTGCTTCTTCTTTCCCCTGTTCCCATTCAATGTCTCTCACCTGAACTTTGCCAGATATTGGTTTGTAGCAATGTGAGTAACCTTTGATTCTTTTCTCCTTTGAGTCCCATCCTCCTCCTTGGCAATTAAATGCTCCAATAACTCCACCAAACTGAAATTCAGACATGCACTTGCTTAATTAGTATGCCTAGTTAAAAACTTAGCATACTTATTTTAACATATACTAATTTACCTTGTTGATGTTCCAAATCTTAAGGATGGTTTGGCCATCAAAGAGAGGGTTCTTGAATAGGCAATCTCTAGTAGGAAGTGCGAAACGCTCGCATTTGGGGATTGTTCCATCAGGGAAGACAAGCATTTTTATAAGTTCGAAGTCATGATCACCAACAGAGTCACTGACATACACCGGACCGCCGGAGATTGCTCTTGAGCCGCCGTGGAATTTAGCGCATTCATGATCGGACTTGAACATGTCCCAGTCCGGCCATATCATTTCACCCATCCATAAGCTATTGTATGCGCAATGCATCATATGTACTCCTTGTAACCAATACACTCCCATTGGATCTCCGTTCGGATCCTGAAACCAAAAATCATCCCCTGGTCCAACAGAGTAATATATTTACTAGTATTTGAGTAGAATATATTCAGAATTTACATAAATAACTTCATGCTTTTTGGTGTAAATATATAACAAGTATATGAGTCTGTTAACTTAGTTCTTACCTACTCTTCCGAATGATATTTGCCAAGTGCCTAAAAAGAAAAAATCATTGCACTGTTGCATACTGGAAATGAGTCCATTTCCATTGAAGTTTTTGATGAGGGAATCTGTAATTCCTTTGTAATATTTCTTTGCAAGCTCCACTCTACCACCGTAATCTTCGCAAACATACTCTAGCGTCTGTAAATCTTAACATTATCAATGTACTAAATTTAAAATAAATAAAGAGAAAAAATGATATTGAACTTACATGTATGACATCTACTTTCACTCCAGTGATCCCGGAATTTGAGAGATAGCTATGCATCGCATCGAAGAAGTCATTTGCTTGATCAGGATAAACGAGAGCAATACCGCCTTCAATGATCTTCACCACGGCGAGATCATTCATTGTTCCAGCGAGGCCCGGAGATAGCTCCACCGGAATCAGCTTCGAATTCAGATGAGTGGCTCCGGGCCTCACTCCTCCCCAAGCACCACAAAGAGCATGCCAAACATAAACATCATCCAATCCACTGAACTTGCTTCTCACATCTCTAATGAATGCTTTCATGCCTTCATCTTCAAACCCAAACTTAGATGAGTTTTCACTTGAATCATCAGCATCAACATCATCATCTTCTCCACCACCAAACATTTCATTGAGTTCTCTTCTCAGAATTTCCAGTTTGGATTGAAAACTCTTCAAGTCAGTGACCCCAGATTGAATGGCCTTATCAAGAGCCTTCTCAGCTTGTTCAATCTCAACAGCCTTAGAAATCAACATCTTTGGGCTTCTTAGTATCAAAAGAAGGAGCTCTAGGACTGAGCAAACTCCCTCCTTTGTACTTCTTAAACTTATCACACTCTTCAAACCTGTAAAGCCTTGCAGTCATCTGTGTGCCTCCCAAAACAAGGTTCTTGGCATCCTCCAATGGAGTCTGTCCATCCAAGCTAATGCTTTGCCATCCATCATCAATGATAAGAAACCTTGGTGGAATCCCACCTTCAGAAAAGTCCTTCAAGCCATGAAAAACACCAACAGGATCAACAGTAAGATAGAATGCATCCCAAGTACACCAACCAAACTTGTTAATAAGAGAAGGGACAGTCTTCTCTTCTAAGAGCCTGAAAGTGTTGAGATGAACTCTGGCAAACAGTGTATGCTTGTTTCATCACTGCAAAAGGGTTGTCACTTACATGAACATAGGCTATTGCAGTGAATGATGAAGACAAGACAGTGGTAGACCCACTCTCAGCACAGATAAGAACATGGCCATCATTTCCAGGATGAAGTGCTGACCTGAATGAGCCTTCAATCAAGGGAAGCACAAGGACATAAGAGCTCAACTCTGGGACATCTAAAAGAACCCATTGGGTCTCCATTTGAAGATCAGAACCAGAGTTACCAACCCACATGGTAGACCACCATGTTTTGAACCTGAAGATGCTGAGAAAATCTCTGCTTTGGAACTTGCCTAGTGAGTTTGTTAGCCTGTTTGATGGTTCTGGCTGGGAAAAACCAAGGAAGCCACCTTTGTGAGAATGAGACAGGACTTGATGGAGAAGATGAGAGGGTGCATTGGTGGATTGAAATATGGAAGAGAAGGTACTGAATGAAACATTACTAGGAACCTCAGAGAGTAATGGGATTCCATTAATTGCAAGATTTCCATCAGATAATGAGAAAACATTAGTGTTCATGGTTTCAGATTGAAAGAAACTCAACACAAATTCAAAGACAGTGTAGAAAGGTGGGAAAGAAGCAAAGTACATGCATGCAGTGGCTTTCTCTTGGTTGGACAAGTGTACTTGTTTAGACTACTAATAGATTTCAGATAAGGATCTATATATATCTTCAAGAGAAAGTGAGTGTTATAGGATATA
The DNA here is from genome assembly GCF_009730915.1 of Dioscorea cayenensis subsp. rotundata. NCBI lineage: Eukaryota > Viridiplantae > Streptophyta > Magnoliopsida > Dioscoreales > Dioscoreaceae > Dioscorea > Dioscorea cayenensis. The sequence continues at coordinate 30,824,465 of NC_052489.1, read as the reverse complement.
ATATTATATTCTTTGACACAAAAGAAAGGGAAAGTGAGTCGGTAAAGAATATAATAATGTTATAGAGGTTTGTAGAGTGTTCTTGCCTTCATGGCCATGCAAAAATTGAAAGCTCTTACCTGATTATGGTTGAGATCCATTGGTAGGAACAGCTGGTTGGATTGGTAGAGAAAGAGAACCCTGTTGAGGAAAAAACATAATAAGAAAACTTTTTTACTTTATTGCCCTTATGAAATTTTATTATTATTCAAATAATTTCAGTGTCATTTATTTGTCAAAATTGCCCCATCACATTAATGGTCAATCAACAACTATGCACTGACTGAGTGGTTGTTGATTGAGCTTCTGATTGGTGTATTTTAAATGCAAAATCATTGAATTTTTTTCATTTTAGCTTTTTGTTGATTTTTTTAACCAAATTTTTTAGAAAAATGTTATTAAAAAAAAAAACATTCTTTGAAATTAAAATTATTATTATTAATCTGAGAATTATTAAAGTGGGAATTATTTTAAATTATTTTATTAATATTTTGATTATTATTAGGGTTGAAATTATAATAATAATCAAAATATTAATGAAATTATTTAAAATAATTCCCACTTTAATAATTCTCAATAATAAAAATAATTATAACTTCAAAGAATATTTTTTATTTTAATAATATTTTTTTTAAAATTAGGTTAAAAAACCAAAAATAAATTATTTAAATAATTATAAAAAAAAGATGGGCTAAAATAAAAAAAACCCAGTGGTTTTACATTTAAAATACTGTAAAAAAAAAATCCAATCAGTACATGAGTACTGATTGAATATTGATGTGATGACTCTAAGGTAATTTTGACATATAAAATTATCATTTAGACAATAATAAAATTTCACAGGTTTAGACAAAAACAAGAGAAACAAAAAACCCTAATAAAAATAAAGAAGGAATACATACATAATATAAAAGAACAATTTGCAATAAAGAACTGGTCAATGTTCCCCATTTTCTTGGAAAACACAATATTAAAAGAATTACTGAAGTCTGGATTATCCAAACTTAAATGCCGCTAGTTAGATAGACTGGTCCGGAACTGCTCCTCTGTGAAGAAGCACTTAAAACCCGGATGGAGGTCCTAGGGTTGGTGTTTCTGGATTTCCAAACAAGCACAATATTGCCACTAAACTAGAAGCTAGTTGCATTGTTCTTGAAGATAATGGCGTGTTCTTGACCCTTGAGACATAGCAATGCTTGAAAAAGCATTCTGAAGGTTTTACCATGTCATATATATTAACATTTACATATGGAGTTTACAGTGAAGTGTGTAAGATGACAGAAACTATTCTTGAATCTTGATATCACCAATAGTCTTTACATGAACATGAACCATCTCTAAAATAATGGAAAACATGCCTGTCTCTAAGGATGATCTCTCTTTTATACAATTTAGAGATGAGTTTTGCAACAGTGTGACAATCTAGACAAACTCGGAGGTTCTTGACAACTCTAATGGCTGCTTTAGGATTCAAGCTTATCATCCCAAATGCAATGGCCAACTTCTCACTATGATGAGCAACAACATTTTCTTTATCTTCCTCTGCAATGTCAAACAACACTAAATTTGTATTTGGTACATATCCTGCAAGTCTAAGCCTGCAATGAATGTCGGCTAACATTTGATAAATCTCCACTGTCCTTGGGTGAGACTTATCTCCTACATAGAATTCATGCACAAGTCCATCGATCTCAATTGAACTCCGACCACGGACCTTCTCGAGTCCCTTTGATTTCATCTGCAAACGCAGTCTTCTAGCATCGTCCCATTGTCCTCTGGTGGCGTATATATTCGATAAGAGCACATAAACACCTCCGTCATCAGGCTTGAGTTTGACAAGCTGCTCTAGAACATATTTGCCTGTATTTACATCTCCATGAATCCAACATGCACCAAGAAGTGTAACCCACAACTCAGAATCCACTTTCCCGGGCGAAGATTGCACAAGAGATACGGCTTCTTGTATATGCCCGGCACGTCCCAAAGCATCTACCATACAGCCATAATGCTCAACCTGGGGCTCAATTCCATATTTTGTACTCATTAAATGGAAATATCGCTTAGCAAATTGCACTCGCCCTGCATGGCTGCAGGCACATAGGACACCAACAAAAGTAACCCTGTTCGGCCTCACTCCTTGTTCCTCCATCTTACCAAAAAACTCTAATGCTTTAGCACCATGTCCATTCACAGCGAGTCCACCTATCATAGCTGTCCATGAGAAGACATCTTTTGAAGCAAGTTTATCGAAAATCTCAAGGGCTCTATCTATGCACCCACATTTAGCATACATGTCAATGAGAGCAGTTCCAATTACTGAATCAACTTCCATCTTGTTCCTCTCCGCAAAAGCGTGAACATGCATGCCTCGCTCTAATGCTCCAAGCTGCGAGCAAGCTGATAAAACACTCACAATCGCTGCCCAATTGGGTGACACCATTGCTCTCCTCATCTCTTCATATAAATCCAATGCCTCCTTTGGAAATCCTCCTTGCACCAAAGCTGTTATCATGGCGCTCCACGATACAACATTCTTCTCCAGCATCTCGTCAAAGAGCTTTCGAGACATATCCACAAAGCCGCACTTTGCATAGCCGGCAATCAAAGTATTCCAAGAATCTGCATTTCGACCAGGCATTCTATCAAACAGCTCTCTTGCAGAACCAATGTCACCAACCTTGACATAACCATTGATCATCGCATTCCAAGAAACAATCCCCCTCTCCGGCATTTCATCAAACAGAAGCCGAGCATGATCCAAAAGCCCACATTCAGCATACCCAGAAATCATCGAATTCCAGCAAACCTCATCCTTCTCAACACTCAAATCAAACAATCTGCGCCCAAACTCGATCCTTCCACAGCTAGCATACATACTGACAAGCCCATTCGTTGAGAAAAGATCAGAACCGAAACCCAGACTTGATCACGAACCCATGAAGCTGCTCCCCTTCACCAATGGCCGACAATTTAGCACAAGCCTTCAAGAGAAAAGTACAAGTATAAGAATTCGGCACCGCATTACCAAAGAGCATCTCAGAGAAGAGGCGAAGGGACATGGCCGGGAACGGGGAGTTGGCGTAAGCGCGGATGAGGGTGTTGTAGGCGAAGGTGTTTGGTTGGGGAATTTGGTCGAACAGCTTGCGAGCATGGTGAAGGCTGCCATGAGGGGAAGCAGCACAGAACTCGAGAGCCTTGTTGGCGGCGAAGGGATCGTCCATGAGGTAGATGCGGAGCATTAGAGCATGGATTTGGAGGAATTCGGACATGGACGTGCATGAATGGAGGATCGAGAGGCATATCGGATGGGTTGGTGCTCTTCTTCCCAGCAACGAAGTGCTGCTTCTGCTCATCAATGGCTCATCTCCCAGAAAACATTATTTAAATTTTAAATTAACAAAATAAAATAATTTTCATATGAGCCGCAATATATATGTCTTCAAAAATTTCTTTATCTTTTGTCTGCTTTTTACTTTCAAATTAAATTTAAGTATTAAAATGGAGAATCCATCTGTATTAACTATTAATTAACGAAGAGTCAATCATCACTAATACAATTTATTTAATTTTATTAAAATATATATGATAAATATGTGAAAGTTATACTATTTACATATTTTATTATTATTATTAGATAAACTCCTGGTTTTTCATAGGGGTTTTTATAATTTTAAGAGTTTTGAAATAATATTATAATAGAATATAAAGGGAAAATAATTTATTTAAATGACTCCTATAATTGTTTTGTATATTTTAATTTTAAAAAGTATCATAATATTTATTATATAAATAAATAAGTGTAATTATTTTTTAATTATTAATATTATAATTAATATAAACAAAAATTAAAATATAATTAAAAAAATTAAATTGCTTACTTGAAATACTCTAGTAGATTAAACATATAAGATTATTATTTTGTTATTATTAACCGACTATATCACGTGTTTTACACGTGATTAGACCTTGACGGATTCAAATCTTGATCTCAAATCCGACCCGCTTGTAGCCCTAGTTCTCATTTTCTCTTTCTCGTGTTGTTCTTGTTCCAAGTGCGGATTCCTCTTCTTTGCTTGTTCTTGGCTCAGAGAGAGAGAGAGAGAGAGAGATGGAGGGAGGAGAGGAGGTGGCAGTGGATCGGATGGTAGACTCGAAAGACATGCAGCAGCAGAGCAAGGCATTGGACAAGCTCACGGATCGTGTGGAGGACCGGCAGCTCAACTCCACCCGTGTCCAAGAGGTACTCTTCTTCCTCCTTTAACTGGCGCTAGGAGAACGTATGGATTCAATTCAATTAAATTCCTTGCTTTTAAGTAGTTTTCTTTTTTGTTTTTCAAAATAAGAAATTAGGGATGGATCAATTGTCTGATTAGCCTTTTTTCCCTAAAAGAAACCATCTTTTTGCTGAATTTTCGTCGACATAGAATTCTCGATGATGGAAAGACTAAGATGTGAAGAACCTATATTTTCATTTTGAATCCATTATATCAGGGTTTTTTTGTGTAGATGAATTTTTTAGATTTGCCAGTTTTTTGTTTCAAAAAAGTGACAATATGAATATCAAGTTTGTCGTGTGGCAAAGATTGTTCCTTTTAGTCTCTTATGTATTTGGAGCATAGGATCTTATTAAGGAAAAGCTATTTTGCTTTTGGTTTGTTGTTTAAATGTTGTTGAGTTTGCAGTTTGAGGCTGTTGTGTTTAATGTTGGGTTATGGTTGTGGACAGGCTATGGCAGCACTTGCTTCATCAAAAGAAGCTGACTGGAATGCAATGAGAATGAGGTAGGTCCTATCTGGTGTAAATTTTATTGGTTTAATGCCCACAAATTATCTGTGAATAAAATTGATAGCTTCACAGATTTTATGCAAAGGTTAAGCACAATCTATCATGCTTGTCCTTGTGCCCTGCATGGCATGGTTTAATGTTTTCTTTCTATTCACTAAGCTGTTCAACCATGCAACATGCTGAATGAGGAAAAGATGAATGTGCCATTTTGGTTATCATCTCATTTTTGGATTTCTCATATGAGGAACAAGTGAATTTACTGCTTGTAGAATACTCTTGATGATTGCTTTTTTTGCTTTTTGCATACAATGTGAAGATTTAATTAATATGAACTCACTTCCTATTCTCCAACCCGAAATCTGATACTTATGTGTCCTTTGAAAGAGCATACCAATTATTCTAGATTATAACAATTAAGCAAACCATCTCACTCGATATTAACAGTTTTGTCTATATCAATTAACTTCGATATTTGTCAATACATGTACAAGTCCATCATGAATCTGTGAATCTCTTCTGGGGGGTTACCCTACGATCTGTTAGTTTATGGCTTGTTACGCCACCCTTTATTGGGTTTGTAAATAAATGTACTTGTTGGAATTACTTTCTTTTATTGAAAAATTTTGATCTGTTATTTGCTCTGAGCTAATCACATTAAGTGCACCACCTTAATTTGCCATCAGAGAGAAAGAGTTGGCTGCAGTTAAGATCAATCCTGCGGATGTAGACATCATTGCAAATGAGCTTGAGGTCAAAATCCCTTCTTCTGCATATTAACTAATTGCAGGATGTGCATCATTTTCTTGATTGTTGCAATACTTTGTTTTTAATGCAGTTAGACAAGAAGGTGGCCGAGCAAACACTTAGGGAGCACAAAGGTGATGCTGTCGCCGCAATTCGCTATTTACTTCGTTAGAAACATGAGCAGTATACTCCTTGACTTCTAGTTCAGCATCAAGCCTAGAAAGTTACTTGTAGTTGACAGTAGATACTGCAACTGCAACTCTTTTTGTGCTACCTGTAAGAGCTGGGTTTTGTGTTACACTTCATCATTCATGTTTTGACTTGTTTTTCCCCCTTTCTCAAGTTATGGACTATTCAAATGACACAAAAACACCTGCTTCCTTGTTATCATGTTCGAGTACTATGATGTTTATTCTCTGTGCCAAAGGATAGTTCACTTCTGCAAGGCCATCTAAGTACTGGTTTTTAATGGATAGTGTTTAAAGTTGTAATCCTTAAGAGACCCCTTTTTGTCTTCTTTTATAGCATCCACATACCATTTCAATCAGTCTGACTGTAATTCTACTTGCATTTTTGGGTAGTAATAATTTTTGCCTGTGTATTACCTCTTTTGTATATGAAGAGCTTTCTGTAAACGGTTGGTGAAAAGAAGGGGAAAATATTACAAGAGTATAGACTGTATATTACAAGAGTTGTGGTCTTGTTGATGCTCTTCACAAGCAGAGAAAGTCAACTTCACTTCTCTGTCCATGTTCTCCGGGATGGAAACCGACAAGCAAAACCTAGCACAGCCTGAGACACAAATACATTACAATAAGACAATGGTATTTCCCATGCCTTATGCTGATCTAAAACTTCATCCTGTGACTGAAATTGTGCAAAAATCTTCACTCAAGCATCACACAAACATTGTGCAATGAGGCCGGTGCACTAAGCCGGAGATACAATCAATCCTGAGGATTCAACTTTGGTGCAGTTTGTGCCGTTTCTGCAGTAGTGTTACGTTGCATCTGGGACTGGACAACGGTTTGCCGCTGCAACTCTTTAAACCTTTCCAGTAGCTCTTGGAAACTCGGCCGGCAACTTGGTTCACTGTCAATGAAAAATGCAGTTCAGCGATGATGATTGCTTCAGAAAAATCAGCAATCAAATAAAGGTTACCTATGCCAGCAACTTTCAATGATTGACACCCATTGAGGATCCAAATCTTTTGGCAGTTCCAGCCTCTGGTTCATGAATCCTACAGCCCCAATCACCTGCATATATATATATATATATATATATATATATATATATATATATTAACAAGAAATACATTTGAGATGAAAACCCAACTATTGGAGCAGATCTTCCTGTGATGATTCAAGAGAATACCTGCATTGAATTGAGACTATCCCAAGGTATTTTCTCGGTTACAAGCTCCCATAGTATTACACCATAGCTGTACACATCCGATCTGTGTTTCGACAAGTAAAATATTTCCTTGTTAGATCTCCTAATACAATGCTGAAAAAATATAACTTAGGCTCTAGACGTACTTCTCATCGGACGGTTCATTGCGAAGAACTTCTGGAGCCATCCACTGTGGCTGAAGAGAAACAAAGAAAACAGAGTGTCATAATCAAAAGTTGCAGATAGGCGAATTTTGCAGATTTATTACCGTTCCTTTCCCGGTTTTCGTTGTCAAATATGTCTCATGCTTCAGCCGTGAAAGGCCAAAATCTCCGACCTATTGATCATTATAAATACAATGAAAATCTAATGCAAATAAGTGAAACAGGCAGTTAATGTTAAACGAAAACGAAGAACATACCTTCACAGTCCAATTCTTATCGACTAACAAGTTCGATGACTTCAAATCACGGTGAATGATCGGGGGATTGCAATGATGAAGATAGTTCATGCCTCTCGCCTGTCAAGACGAGGATATTAAGCACTCGCTATAAGAGAAAAATTACTTAAAATAAACATTGAAAGTATATATGTATGTACTCACAATATCTAAAGCCATGTGAATACGTCGTCTCCAATCAAGCCTGGTTGTGTTTCTTTGAAGTAGCCGAAATAAACTTCCCCTACACGATGAAATTTGTCGAGAATAAATACCCATAACGTAAAAAAATTAATACATGAAGTTGGCTAGGAAAAAATACCAGCTTCCACAGATTAAAGTGTGAAAGAACAAACCGTGGAAGGAACTCTGTCACAATGCACAGGCGTTGTGGAGAAGTAACAGCTCCCATAAAAAGTAGTATGTTTGGATGTCGTAACCTTTTCATGAGTGATACCTTTTATCGATAGTGAATTAGAGTAAGTTGACTGTTTAAATTCATGAAAAGAAATTGAAGAATAGAACAACAAAATTGAAAATACCTCTTGTCTAAATGAAAGTATAACATCCTCTGAGTATTCTTGCTTTGAAAATACTTTAACTGCCACATCCTGCAAAGAAACACAGTTTTCTGAAACAATGATGCAATGAAACTCAAAATTCTTCACAATGAAACAGAATTTGCTATCCTTGACTTTTGTTTTGCCATTCTATACATATCGATCAATTAAAATTTTATAGCAGTACAGTGAAGAACCGGATGAATTTCAACTGGAACATACCGAACCATACCAGAGAGCATGATACACAGTTCCACAAGAACCTGCAAGACCAGAAAAGGAAACATTTGAGCATAGAACCAACCATGAAGAGCATAAAGTTGGAGCATGTTCTCCGAGGCGGAGGTGATTACCTTGACCTATCTGCTCACCAATTGTTAAATCCTCCCATAAGATTTCATAATCCAAGCAGTCATTCTCGCCATCGACTTTCTGGACCGCGCTGCTACTGGTGCTCCCACTGCTGCTAACACTGCTTGTACTGTTAGCATTAAAGGAAGACCAAGACCCTGAGGCTTCATTGTTTCCTGCTCGGTTGTTCTCGTTCGCCTGGTTTTCCGGCTTTAAATTAGATTCAGAAGTTTTTGGATGGCTCACATCATTCTCTTGATCGCTCGGGTTCTTCGTATCAGAACTATCAGTACTGTCATGCTCATTCCCTTTCCAGGGCCACAATATCCCCTTCTTAGCAATCCATGCTTCGGCCTTTGAGCTAATGATTTTGTGAATTCCACTCTTCCCATCAGCTTTCTCATTGTTACTTTTGCTTGATTTCCCCGGAGATTTCTCATCAAAGGCCACTGAAGAAGATACACCAAATGGTGAAGGATGTGCATCTCCTCTAGGAGTGCTAGCTCCACTCGATGTCGCGTCCTCCTTATGATCAGCATCGGAACAGCCATGATCTGAACCTAAACTGTCTCCACTTGCACTTTCGCGCTCCAAACCATTCTCCGATGTCCTAATTCTCGAGCGAACTTTATTTGTCACCTTGGAAGCCTGTTTCAGTGATTCTAAAATCAAGATACATACACTCGACAGAGAAGCAAATGATTTCAGTCATAAACTCACCAAGTTTGAAAGTTTGGAGGCAAGAGCAACTTGGAGAGGCTGTTGAGAATCAGAAACACCTTTGTTACCACAACCAATTCTAGCATTAGGCTTTGAGAAACTAAGGGGAGACATTGCATCCTGAAAGCACTGTGAATCATTTGAAACACAAATAATGCCAACTAAACTTCCATCATCGTCGTAGAAGGGAGTGCTGGTGACCATAGCTAAAAAACGCTCGCCCTGTTTGTTCTTGACCGGAAACTTCCCGGTCCAACTCTCCCCCAAGGTTATCCGGTGGATTATATTATTAGCAACATTGAAGTCACGGCCATCGACAAGCAACTCAATGGCATCCTGGCCAAGGGCTTCAGCTGCAGAATAACCATACAACCGTTCAGCGGTCCGGTTCCTACATCAATCAAGCACCGAAAGTTACATGTATCTCCTCTGAATCACTGCCTCATTACAGGCCTAAAAAATTTGCATTGCTGTATCAATCCAAACTACAGTACACACAAAATCATGTGGCGTTATTCCTGGCTCATTCAAAATTTTAATAAAATCATGTACTATCAACCACTGTACAGTTACAAAGAAGATTTGAATGCAGGTTGCTTAAGTGGAGAAGAAGAAGAAGAACCTCTAACTAGATTGCTTAGATTGTTGAAATGGAAAATAAAAAAATATCACAATCAAAGATGACAAGCTGCTGAAACAAGCAAAGATATTTATCTCTAAAACAAGCAACAAATATCAAGATCAATCTCTCTAAAATCTTCTCCTTTACCAAAATTTCATAGATGTTCTGTTTCGATTGAATGAAAAAGAAAAAGAAAAAAGTATTAACAGTGAACTCATAGAAAATAAATTAATAAAATCTAAGAGAAAAAACACAATCCACCAATGAAAATCAACCAAAAAAGAAGAAGAGAAGAAGATAAGAATTCAAGCTTCAACACACCAGTAGATAATCCGGCCACTGAGATCAAAGATGTGCACAGATTGTCCCATGGACTGCAAGATATTCAAATACTGTCGGTCGGAGAGACCGATGCTAGCCGGAGCTTCACCAGCTCTGGAGCTCGAGTCCTTGCTCTCTCTCTGCAACCGAGACGAGTGCCCAAACGGCACTGAGCCCTTACGCCAAACCGAGGACCCAGTCGCTTCACACCCTCCATTATTCCTCCTCCGCGTCTGCGCCGGTGACCGCTGCGGTGAAACCGATTGCGACCGAGGCCGTTCAGCCCGCCGCTCGTCCCCACCACTCGGCATCAACCTCGACATCTCCTGCTTCAGCATAGCATGCCCAGCCTCCAGCTCCTGGATCTTCTTCAATAGCTCCTCAGCCGGAGGTGTCTCCATAGCTAAACCTAGAACCAAAAACCACAAAATCCCAACAAGCTTCTTCTCAAAATTGAATTTTTACTAGCATTTGAACACGTCCAGCTGCAAAGGTGGCTCCTTTATCTCAAACTTCTCTCCAAAATCAAGTTTTTTCAATGGGTTTCAACAAGAACAGCATCAAAAACAAGATTGAAAGAGAGAGATAGAGATAGAGAGAAAGAGAAAGAAGAGGCTTTGGTCTCCACCTTCTTCTTCTTCTTCTTCTTCTTTGAAGTGGGGCTCTCACCCTCTCATTTAATTGTTAATTTTTTTTTAAAAAAAATCAATTAATAAAATCCCAATCTCAATCTTGAATGAATCTTCTTCAACTCCACATCCACTTGCAAGTTGCAACTTGTTATTTATGGCTTCTAAAAATGTCATCCTTTTTCACCAAATGCTCTTCCATTACTGCATTCCTTTTTTTGGTTACTATATATTATCACCACCTTCATTTTTAGTGGTTAATAGTTATTATGATTTTTTTTTCTTTTTCTAACATTAAGAAAATAATAATTAATTAATTAATTAATTAATATATATAGGTTTTTCTTGGGTTGTGCATGCCTGTGGGAAGAAGGCAAGTGGGGTTTGGATGATGGTTGGTTTCATGTGGTATTCTGATTAGGATGACTTGGACTATTCCTGGCTTTAAGTTTGCATTCTTGGAAATGACACTATTCCTCTTATTACATTCATTGTCCTCTTCCATTTTTGCTTGACTCCCTACCCCTTTCCTTAACCATAAAGTTTTCTCTTTTCTTTATTTAATTTAAAAACAAAAAACAAAAGGATTTTTTTCTTTTCACAATTTATCTTAATTATATGCTCAAAAATTAGATATTGAGTTATTATGAAATGTATCTTGTTATATATTAAAAACTAAAATCAATGATGCTTAAAAAAATTATAGATTTTCATATTAAAATAATCAATTTAACAAATATTTGATTAAAATTCTTTTTTTTTAAACAAAAGTTTAACCGTTTGTTGTCAATTGGAATACAGTAGAATTACATCAGATTAAAAATGTAAAAATTTACTTTTTGTTACTTTTCATAGTTTATTTAATTAATAATAATAATAATAAGGTATGGAAGGGATTTGGATTATTATTATTATTATTATTATTATAAATAGTTATAATTCCTTGTTTCTTTTTCCCATCACTTTGTGTTCTTTGTTTGCTTCCAAGCAAGTGGACTTGGGGTGTGGTCCACCATTTTGTAGAAAGAGCACCACTCTTATTATTTTTTATTCTCATTAAACTTTGAGGTCCCTTTTTTCCTCCTTTTTGATCCATACCTTATTCTTTGGTGGAGATGGAGATGATCATATAAGGGAAAATATATATATAAATATATTAATAAATAAAATAAGAATCTATCTTTCCAAAGCTCTTCACATGCTTGGCCTTTTGCAAAGAGATTCAACTGTTTTTGGATGCTCTCTTACTAATCTTTATTTAAATCTTAATTAAAGAAAATTTTATTTACACACTAATTAAGTTTTAATATGATAATATTTTATATGGTGTGTATTTATTTTGTAAACTTTAAACAAAAATAAAAAACTTGTGTCAGAGGATGTAATGTTTTGTGATAACTATGTTTAGTTATTATAAAGCTTGTGATGGATGAGGATTATTATTTTAATTAAAGAAAATAGAAATGACCACAAGTATGGATTAATTAAGTTTTAATGACAACTGTTAAAGCTTAATGACAAAAAAGTTTTCAGTTGTTTATTCAGTTGCCTTCGTTTCTAAGTCATTGTTTTATAAGCATAAAATTTCTTTATTAGGCCTCATGAAGGTAATATCAATAGTAAATGAAATTTATCATTATATATATACTTGAGAAAAAAATAATTTCCTTGAAAAAATTGGAAAACTAAAAAATATCAAAGATATTATCATTGATTAATTAAATAAATATTGATATTTAATATGTAGATATGGATATGCCATATGTGTGAAATATTTTCAACACTTAACTGTCTAAAAGACCGGTATATATGAAGGTACTTATCATAAACAGTAGTACATAAGTTTCATTTCATATCAACTTAATTAATTTTTATGGTTGAAATTTTAATTTCTCAAGCAATCAATGTAAACAATTGGTAATGTACTCAACTTAATTCTATTAGTTCAATGATTTATTTCTTTGAACTGAACCCACCTAATCAAACAAATAAGTTAAAAAAATTAAAAAACAAACATTTCAACAGACTTAAAAAGTGAAGAGACAAAGAAAATCTAGACCAATAAGAAAATCTTGTATTAAAAAAATTAAACAAGCATACAATGCAAATTAGTCAAAATGTTCTTGGATTATTATCTTGTTTAAATCACCCAAAAATATATTAAAAAACCAGGAAAAACAAGAGGAAGAACATGTAAAATAAAAGAATAGAAAATTATCAGATAATAAAAAAAAAGAGAAAATTATTGTTCACCCCTCGTAATTTTCAAAACTTCCCAAAAACCCCCTCCTACTTTTACACACCCCGGACAGCCCTTCCGTTAGTGTTTAACTTCCCTTTTACCCCTCACCGCTCACTTCAAATGGGTCCATGTTGTGAAATCCAATTTTTGGCCTGAAAATGGTAGGAAAGAAAAAGCGCCAAAATAACATCATGTTCAACCTTTTCGAGGGCTCTACTGGTTTCGATAGACAATGCCAGAAGTTGCATTACATCTTGTTGTTCTCCTCATTATCATACCCGAAATATATACATCGGTTTCTCAAACGAAAATGAAATTGATTTCCATCGGATCGGGTCAGTGCACTTCATCTTCAAATGAGTCGTAGTCGATTTTTATTGTCGAGGCACGAGATGTGCCATTGTCGTCTTCTCGCTTTATGGTTGTAAAAGTTGTATTACTGACGAGAAGAACTATTGTTTAAATAATGTTCAACTATTTGCTATTATCCGTTTAAATATATTACTAATATGTTTAATAATTGTCATATCCGTTTAATACTTGCCATCTCCGTTTAACATTATCTTTACATGTATAACTATTAATATATATATGCACTTTTTTTTGTTTGCCTATCTGACTGCTGTTTGTTGTTTACATCTTCTTCTTCTTCTTCTTCGGCTTATTTTTGTTCTTCATTTCATTTGGTTTGTACGATTTGGTTTTCGGCCGATATATTATGGAGAGTTTTTGTGGTATTGCTAGATTCAACGGGGAGGGAAGAGTGCTAATGTTCACTGCTCGAGACTTCTTGGGAGTTGGTGTTAGTCGAGATTTGTGAGCGATGGGGTCTCAAGTTTCTATTGTCGAGGGTTAAGTTCATCACACCGGATGGATATAAAACGGTTTGCCCAATAGAAAAGCGATGTTGACTTCCAGATGGATGTGTCGCGTGCACTCCATTTTTCAAATGTCTCTGTAGTTGATCTTGTCGTCGAGGACGTAAAAATGTGCCATTGTCGAATCCTAACGAAAAACGAGTTTTACTCATCAGTAAGTTCCTTCTCTTTAATTGTTCCAGTTGTGCGGGGTCATTAGTGTTTAAATATGTCCGTCACTAGTTAAAAATCTTGTACTAGTCGCTTTACGTTATTAGTTAATCGCTAAGTATTTAATTTAACGCTTTAAATATTGTCATTATCACTTAAACATTATATTCTCCGCTTAACATATTGATCTTTTCATTCTGATCAAGTGTTGGCGAGAATTCAGATTCTGCGAGTACTCCAGTTCATTCCCATGGTGACCCTGACGGCGTGGGATGTCTTCCTTTCTCGTAAGATCATTCTGAAGTGCTTTCGTTGGATATTGGACAACGTTTTGACGGTGTCGAACATTTCAGGGATGTACTTCCAAATCATGCAATCAAAAGGAATTTTGACTTCAAATTCATAAAGAACGAAAAAAACATCGAGTGATCGTGGAATGCTGTCGCCGATGGTTGTCATCAGCGCCTTCACGCATCAAAAAGAGTATAACAAAAACTTTCAGAATCAAGACAATCAACCCGTCACACACTTGCGGTGGTGGCATAGGTTCGGCGTCGCATCCGAAAGCGTCCAAAAAATGGGTTAGCGCACGAGTGATTCAGAATCTCAAGGACCGTCCCCTCGTATGCAAGGCCATCGACATTCGGAAGGGCGTGTTGCGGGGAACATGGTGTCCACATACCATACAAGCGAGCTTGGTTGGGAAAAAGAGACGTGCGGGTGGTCCTCGGCTCGGCGCTGACATCTCCAGCCCACGATCGCTTTGCTTTTGGCATGTGGATAAGGTGGCTCGAGACAAATCCCAGCAGCGTGCGATCGTGGAAAGAGACGGTGATCGTTTTAAACGTGCATTCTTTACTTTCGGCACGTGTATTGTGGGATTCAAGAGGGCTTGCAGGCCGCTGCTGTTTCTCGATGGTACCCACCTCCTTGGAAAATATCGGGGTACACTACTGGGTGCCACATGGAAAGATGGAAACAATGGTTTTTTCCACGTCGCCTTCGGTATAGTCGACAACGAGACCGATGCCAATTGGACTTGGTTCATATCTAAGTTAGGCGATGCCTTATACGAGGATGGAGATTATCATGAGATAATTACCTTCGTGTCGGACAGTCCAAGGGCCTTGTGAGCTGAAATGCGAGAGTCTTCCCTTCTTCGCCACATGCATATCGCCTTCGACATTTGGAGGCCAATTTTATGAAAAGCCAATGTCGGACTTGGGAAGGCATTGAGGGAGGAGTGCTGGGTCTATATGCTTCCGCATTGCGTGGGCATCCACGGCTAAAGATTTCGATGATACCGTGAATGAATCGCAGCCACATCACCCGAAGCTCATCACCGGGTTGATTAATAAATCGGATATGGCACATTGGTCGAATTATCCGCTCGGGAGGTGATCGTTGGGGTGAGATGTATTCAAACGTCGCGAGTCGTTCAATGCTTGGATCAAGGAAGCTCGTCATTTTACCGGGTGACGAAAATGGTCGACTCCATAAGGTCTGCGAATGTTGGTTTACACTTAACATTTAGTGTTACCCTTTAAACATTCTCAATCTTTGTTTAATTACACTTGTCTGACTTTAAATATTAATCCTTTCGTTTAAATATTTACAATAATGTTTAACCATGTTTACGAATTATTTAACCATCACTCGTCTTTGTTTAACCTTATTTGCTGTGTTCAAGTTGATGCGCATGTTATGTAACCCGCGTGAACAAGCGTAACAAATGGGAGACCTATTTATGCCCGCACATACATTCGAAGGTAGAGATCATTGTTGAGGGACAGATCGAAATCTTCGTGTTGGTCGTTGTGTCGATGATAGTTACTGAAGTGATCGACCAGGCAGAGAACTCCGTGTATCTCGCCATCGAACTTGTTCATGTCGAAGGTGGCAAGTTTATGGTATCCCTCGCAAAACACGCTATGCGAGCAATAATGCAGCATGACACCAACGTACATCGATTTATTACCGGGTACTTCACCATCGACAATTACAAACTCGGCGTACAGGAAGCTATATTCCCCATACCCGACGATGACGAGCCTTCGGGACGGAAATCGTGAGCTTCATTTGCGATCGCTCGCGACGAGAAGGCGACCGGGCGGCCTAGACGAAAAAGAGGATCGAGTCGCATAGCGCTTTGATGTCCGCGAAGTTACATTCGCAGTACCGCCATGGATCCCGGTCACAATCGTAGATCTTCGCAATAAAACTCGTCGCCGACTAGGCATCGTAGAATAAGCCAACGATGATGTGGGAAACATTGTGTATTGATGGGCAACTTTCTATATTTAAACTCTTACTCTTTACAACGAATTGAATGTATTTAAACAGAGACATTGTTATTTTAAACGGATACACTGTAATTTGAAACATTTCAACTGATGTTTAAACGATATATAGTATATTTAAACAATGAAAGTGAAATGTACACAATTAGAACGTAAATTAAACAATGAAATGAAACTGAATGGAATTTAACCTGCTTTACAATTCAAAAAAACAAAATTTACATTAAGATATACAAGTCATGCTCTTCGAACACGAAAACAATGAATTGAATTTGTCCAGATTTACATTCGAAAACAAAATCGACATTCGGGATATACAGGGACATGTTCTTCAAAAACAAAAATTTAACCCGCCGTGACGACCCCCTTTGTCATCGGACGCCGTCGCCCTCCCTCCTTAAGTATGCGGGTAACATACCTTAATCTCGAGGTAAGGAACGCCTCGTCTCGCAGTAGTCGTAACTTCTCACCCCAAAGTAATTGCTCGATAAACCGCGACGACGTAGACGGCGAATCGACGCCTTGTTTTTAGCGTGGGGTTTCTATGTCGTCGCACGAGTGGGTATTTTTGTCGTCGCCGACTCGTCGAACTCCATATCGACACAAATGTCGAATAGATTCCGCTGTCGAGATATGCAAGTCGAGATTAGAATACCGATTTAAATACCAAACAGATATTAATCGGACATAATTAAAGAACTTACTATGTCCAACGTGTCCTTATCGCACTCCTGACACGAAGAATAATGCCTGTATTCTTGTTTATCATTGTCCCGTGACTTTACGACATGGAAGTGGTCATTCATGATTATCCGGGAGGATGACAATTTGAACTTCATGCAGTCATGCGACAAAGATCCCCGATCATAGCCATAATCTGTGTCATGCTGCGTCGTCCCCGCTTTGACATAAACAACATGAAGCGGTCTCGGTGATGGAGGCGCTTCTTGTAAGGATATGGCTCTTTCGCTCACGACTTTTTTTGTATTATGCATACGAAAGCGCCCATCACATCATCGATGACCATCTCCTTCCCCTCAAGCGCTAGTATAATTTGTCGCGTGTGAGTGCCGACAAAGTCATTCTTCCACACGCATGCTGTCGAGATTAAACGATAATGAGATATAATAAGACCATATTGTAAATATTTAAATGATATTATCAATTGTTACATGATATTATATATAATTAAACGTTTAAGTAGACAAATTAAATGATAACATAAAGGTATTAAACACTATTCGGTAATAGTTAAACACTATAATAAAACCTTTAAACAATATCATAAAAACTTTACACTTACCCGTCCATAGAAGCAGCTGAGGAAGATCCTCATCAACTCCTCGCCAGATTTGTTAAGACGACTCGAGCCAACCCATTTCTTCTTCTTCGAATAAAAAGCTCGAGCCGTCTCGGTCCACTTTTTGATCGCCTCGATCATCTCTCTCGCTGCTTTCGGCCGGATCTTCAGCAAAGCATCTTCCTTCGATGCGGGGACGATGGCGACAAAGATCAACCCGCAGCACATCCTTACATGGTTGTTCTTGTTGTGGGATTGTGTCCGGCTCGATCGCGGGACGACGGCGACAAACGATCAACCACGTATACATCTTTACATGGTTCTTGTTGTGGTGGGATTGTGTCCCCGCTGGGTCATGCTGATCGCTTTCGGCCACGGCCACGGTCACGGCAACGGATTCGACGATCTTCTCAACCATGGCCATGACAACAACAACATTTGGAGACACACCCTTAACTTGTTCTTGATCTTCAGGGATTGTGTCCATCTTGACGCCGCATCTCGCAAACTGGCTCCACCGGTCGAGGATTTCATCGAGAAGAGAGTCAACGACTTTTCTCAACAACAGGCAACGGCCACATCATCTACGATGTCCTTCTCAACAACAGCATCAGCCGCCGATGGTGTTGCTATTGTTTCATCGTCAGCCTGCGGTGGAGACAGAGACGATTGTTCTCCTCTTTTCGCAAGTCTCTTCGAATGTGGCCGCCTTTGAAACGACCTTCCCGACGATGTCGTCTGCCGCCAAATCCCGACGCCTCGCTCGTCCCCGGTGCTCAGCTTTTTCGAGGGACGGCGCAGCTGGCCGTGAACGCCCTTCCGCCTCCAACACGAGCGATAGCTAAGGAAACTCCGGTCATCAATATCTCGGCACGCTCGCGATAAGAGTTGCGCGACATCTTCGCCTAACGTCACCGGTGGGTCTCGCCACGGCCGGAGGAGCCGCCATGGTCTGTGGCCGCCACAATCGGGGGACCGTCGCTGTCGTGGTAGGGGGTTGTCTGCAATCGCGGGTAGGGGCGTGGCTTCTCCTGGCCGAGGAATGCGCGCTGCGGGTGGGGTCGAAGTAGGAGAACGGCGCCCAGCACGAACGATGAGAGGCCGCCCTCTCATCCCGCCTTCGAGCAAGTGGTTCCCGAGCAATGGCATCCATTCGCTCGGTTGGCCCCAACAAATATTTCTTTTTCAAAGATTCACGGAACCATCTCAGAAAGTAACATATGTAAAACCAAACAATTTCAAATAAATCATTCATTTTTAAACTATAAAAAAACTATATTTAAACATAGTGTTTATATATTTAAACGTTATAGAATATAATTAAACGGAGAACAAAAATATTTAAACCAAGTATGTAATAAGTTTTTAAACGGTAAATACTAAAGTTAAACGCTAAATAAAAATGTTTAAACATTAAAGACTTATGTTAAACATCGTCCATGATTTATTACCTCTTTTTCCATCGAGCGATGACAAGCTCGCTTTCTACCGTCGCTGCTTCCCTGTAAGTACTTTCACCGTAACACAAAGATCCTTGGGATCTTGCCGAAACGGACTTTCTTCCCCGCTCCGGCCACCTAGAAACCGGACGTTAAGCGCGACCGAGCAACTCTTAATGTACCTCGTGTTGGTCTTCTTCCCGACAGCATCTATCTTGCACCCTCGGGCCAGCCTATGGAATATCCTCCATAAGCCACTCGAGGTCGCCGCGCCCTACGCGTGATCGCCCCACGGCCGGTAGATCATCGACGTAATCAACGATCCAGCTCGAACCGAGCATGATGTATTTGGGAAGAGGACTCGTCCCCATGAGGTACACCATCGAGTTTGACAAAATTATCTTCTTCTCCCTCTGTCGAACAAGTCGCACCGCAGTGCTCTTGATGGAGTCTCCCGTGTCTCTCGTGAGGTCTTTCGATAGATACCGCCCTTCGAACGCCGACCGGTTTTCTTCTTCTGAAAGACCACCGCGCCGCCATCGCAACGCGACTCAAGAACGAGGGCCACATCTTGAGGTCTCGAAACTCAGCAGCTTTTCCCCGATCCCGAATTTATTGGTGCGACCATCGCATCTTTGCAAAAAGAGAATCAAGAAGGGCCCTCTCTGGTATATGGCTTCTAGCTCAAATGAACGCGCAAACGGTGTCCGCCGAATAATCTCCCCAGTGTCGAGGGGTCATGTTATTTTTTTCAATTCACTAAAGTCTCCACTACCGTGCCAAATAGCATCCTCCATTAACTAGGTCGACCGCCATAATCACAAGCCTCGCGATAATAACAACACATTCAACATGCAATATCGACAAAAAGTTTAAGCTGAAATATAAGGTTTTAAACTAGAACTCTCGCTTATTAAACGTAGATATAAAATGTTACACGGAGACCCATTTTTGTTAAACAGTAGACGAGAATACTTAAACAGAGACAACAAATGTTAAATCAGAACATCTCATTTCTTAAACGCCAACCCTCATTTGTAAAATCGCAACCATATCAAACGAAACGGAAATGTACATTATAAATATTACACAAATCATAACAATCGAAAAAAACTAATTCGATAGTGTATACATACGAAAAACGCAAAACAAAACAAAAACCCCACCGAGAAATCTCCCTCGCAGACTAACAAAAACCCCATCCGAGAAATCCCCCTGCAGACTTTCAATATCTCCCAACAAAAACAGAGCACAAAACAAAACCGAAAAAAATCTTTCAGTAATGCAGAGCAGCTAACATAAAAACCATACTCAATACCTTAGATTGCAGAACCCGATGAAATGCCAACTAGTTACGCTGGGGACTTCTCCTTCGAGATCACGGTGGAAAGGGAAAAAGTCGATGAAATGCCAATTACAGGAGGTTTCACGGTAGAGACAACTTCGGAGACAGCTTTTGGAAATGGAAAAGTCAAGACGTGAGTTGAGAAAAAAAGCAAGTAAACGGCTCCAATAAATTGCCTCTCGAATTACGCTACGGAAAACCCCCACTTCCCGTCAAATCGCCGAGATGGTCGGGCAGCCCACGACTCCCCATGCAAGGGCATTTTCGTCCAAAAATTTGAAACTCACTCCGCTCACATCCGCTACGTGGGTTTGGGGGTTTGAAAAACATAGTAGTTTAAAAGGAGAGGGATTTTGGGGATTGCAAAACTAACGGGGTGTTTTTGGTAATTTTACAAACTTAAAGGGTTTTTTTGGCAATTTCTACTAAAAAAAATGCATAAAAGAATATCAAGATTTTATTAAAAAAATAACTACTAAAAAGAATTGCTCACTTAATCCCGAGTTTCATCAGGGTCTTCAATCAGATTTTGTCAGAGGAGAATTTTTACTAATATTTAGAATATTTAAAAAATATTAAAATCATATTTAATAATCATTACAGAACGCATTAGTTATTTAACTATCTTCAAATCTTAAATTATAAATGAGTAAACCAAGAATATGTAGTCAATTTTAATTAATCTCAAAACAAATAAGATGGGAAAATAGTAAAGTATATGATTATTTTTCTCTAATGAAATATTTCAGGAAAAAATATTACAAACAATAACAACACACATGCACTTAAATAATTATATTTTCACCAAATGACCATTTGGTCTATTGGCATCGAGTCCCTTGCATAGGGTATTCGTATCGAGTGTCGAGCGTGGCTCCCCGAGTTCGATCTTCATTTCGCGCAAGGTGAGAGCACGGTTCGGTGGTAAGAGCTGCTTTCCTACGTGTTCATCTATGGGTTCCGGCGCTTGTCGTTTTTTTTTTTAAAAAATAATAATTATTATATTTTATTAGTTTTTCATCCAGCTTTGAAGTCTAAACTGGATTAAAGCTTGACATAAAATAACAAGTGTGGCCACATACAAGGGAACAACCACACAATTAGGTTTAATTAGACTTTATAGTTCAACTGCATTCAATATATTGCTGCTTCACAAAGATAAGGATGATATAATAAGAAGCTATTATTAAATTAACATTATGAATGGACATCTTTGACCTTAAAAATTAAATAATTATGATATTATTACATTATTTTTTCACCCTATCTTTTTATTTATTTATTTATTTATTTATTTAAGTAGGGGTAGCATGGCAGCAGCAGCTTGTCTGAATTTTTTTTGGGTTGTGGTTTGTTGGGTGTTGCATTGCGAGGGTAAAATTAAAAAAATCATATCGGATTGGCATCATGATAATTTAGATGGATATCAATTTTAGTGATTATATCATTATCAACTTATTTAATAATATTTTATTATTAATAATTTATATTATTTTTTATATTATTAATATTACATTATAAAAATATGATAATATATTTAGATTACTAACTGATTTTTAATAATATTTTCACATAATTACAAAACAAATTGTCTTTTATAGGTCAATTGTATTAAATCTAATGTTGATTCAGAGACAAGAATGATATAATAATAAGTTATTAATAAGATTATGAATGGACATCTATGACCTGAAAAATTAAATAAATATAATATTATGACGTCATTTTCTTCACCCTATCTTTTATTTATTTATGTATTTATCTAGTTATTTAAGTGGGGGGTGGCATGGCAGTAGCTTTGTCTGAATTTTTTTTTTATTTATTTATTTATTTATTTTTGGGTGGTTCATTGGGTGTTGTATTGAGAGGGCACTTTAGTCCATTGTCGGTGAGACATGGCAGACGTACTAATAAACAGTGTTACTGTTTATATTTTCAAGGTTGTGTACCTTTTGAAAATGAGTTTTCAGATTTAATTCATGATTGATTAATGCCTCTAACTGTTAATCCCACCGTGACATGACAAACGATTAAGATTTGGTTAATTTTGATTTATTTTAATTGTATAAATTTATTTGTTTTTGGTTATTGTTTTTACTGTGATGATAATAAATGTTTTAAAATGTAGGTATAATACCCTAATTGGTTCCTCTACTTTTCTCTCTCTTTTTTTTTGGTCCTTCTATTTATAAATGCTCCATACTAGTCCCTCTACTTTTGAAAATGTGCCCACTTAGTTAGAAATGCTCCAAACTAGTCCCTCTATTTTTAAAAATGGTCCAACAAGAGGGACTAAGTGAGCGCATTTTTAAAAATAGAGGGACTAGTTGGGAGCATTTATAAATAGAAGGACCAAAAAGAAAGAGAGAGAAAAGTACATGGACTATTTTAGTGATTATACCTAAAATATATGTATTTATTTTTTTTCATAAAAAAATATATATATAAACATATTATTAGTGGTGTGCACACTGAGATTAATAGAAGAAAAAAATAATAAGCAAACAACTAAAAAATTAGAGTATTTATATAGTTTCGTCAATTTAACTTATATATGTCCATTGGCAGGGATATCATTTTTGTGTTTTTATTAAATTATAAAAAAAAATTATATAACCCTGAATTTATAATTATATATAGCTCAAAACTAAACCGATGGTTCAATCTAAATTACAATGTGAAAAATAGACCAATCAATTATAAACTTTACAAAAAAATAATTTGTTCAGATTGAATTTTTCAAAAAATAAATTTGGTTATTAATTAAGTCATTTCATAAAAAAAATTCAAAACACATCACAATTCTCCGGTTTGACTTGAATTTGCCATGTCATTAGAACCACAAATAACTCTGGTGACAAAATTTTAATAATAATAATAATATTATTATTATTATTATTATTATTAAAGTTTAAAAAGTAATAGCATAGAAAAGGTTGGCAGGGACCAAAACTTACTTTAAAAAGTCAGTGAGGATAAACTTTTATCACTTTCATACTATATGTACATGGACATGACCAATCCCAAATTTATCAAGTTTGAATTATAAAAAAATAAATAAATAAGCATGTTTATCAACATCAAGTAATTAAGTATTCATGTTGCTACGAAAATGCAGATATGTCGGCAAAACTATCAACAAACTATTCTAAGGACTAATTGAAAAATTAATTAAACAATACATGGGTTTGTCATCATATTTGAAAGGATAATGGGCTGATAATAAAATAAAAACACATAAATTTATTTACACAAAAAACTTCAAATTATGAAAAAAATCATACACATAGATAGAGAAGATGTTGAAAATTAATTATAAGCTAATAACACCTTAATCTATTAGAACCATAGTCCCATATATATATATATATATATATATATATAGGTGAGAGTGAAGTTAAATTCCCACTGCCTAACAATGTCAAAACACATAAAATATTAAAAAAAAAAAAATATGTAGATATCACTAACACGTGACTATTGCTTAGAATGAGGGCACATGAAATATTTAAAAAATTCAGGGAAATCTCTAATATGTAGCTTGTTCACTTTGTCAAATATTAATAATAATTATAGTATTTACTGCCTAGTTTGTTAACATCATCCCATCATAATAAAATTTAAAAATATGTTTAAATTGTTATTTGGGTAATTATAAACCAATTGATTTGGATTTAATCTGAACCGTAACCTGAATCCCTCTCCTAACTACTTATTATCGTGGGAAAAAAAATTTGTTCTAATTAGAAAATCGAGAAACCATCATAATTTGATAATTGGTTGATCAAATATGGAAAATTTACCAAAGGTTCAACAAATTCAAAATATGGAATGATTGCAATTAACTAGATATTCCACGATTTATATATAACATTTTATGCAATCAAACTAAAAAGAGCAATGCCTTTATTAATTTTAATGTTTTATGCATCCGACCTAAAAACTTGGTTAGTTTTTTTTTTCTTTTTTATCATTGATTAAATCAATAAATTTGCCATTTATGTATGTGTATGTGTGTGAGCCATTCTCAACTCTCTCTTATCTAAAAGACTAGTACATATCAAGGCACTTTTATACAAAATAACAGTACATAAATCTCTAGTTGTATCAATTTAATTTTTATGGTTAGACTTTAACTTTACCAAGCAATCAACCAAAGTACCATCATATATAATAATACAATTAATAAAAAAAAAAACAAACGTTTTAACATGTGAGTTTATATGTACAACATAATGCAAAGATGGAGAATTATCAAGAGAGAAACAACAACATTACATGATACAATTTTAAATCAATAAAGATGGCCAACGACTTTTAGTCTATTGATATTGAATTTTTTGTGTAGGTTATTTATGTTTTATTGAAAATATGGATTTAAATCTCAACTCACATATGATGAAGATTAAATGTGTTAAGAGATTGATCTCATATTTGTGCATGTTCCTGATATGTGATTTATTTAGTTTTTATTAAAAAAAAATCTAGTGGAAGTGGGTTTCACCATTTGAATAAATGAAGTTGAGGATTTCCATAAAGAGTTTAATAACAAAGTAAGTACTAATTCATCATCATATAATTAATATATAAAGTTTTGATATAACTAAATTATTAAATATGTGGTGAAAATTAGAAGAAAAAAAAAGCAACATAATTTGGTTATTGGTTAATGATACAATAAAAAATGGGAAATTCGGTAGCAGTGAAATTTATCTAAATTATGGAATGTATTATAATATATCGGACTTTGTTAGAATGAATGAGATACTGATTATAAATATCATTTTTTATCTTTTTAGAACTATTTAAATATAATTGAAATCAAATTGATGTTAAAATAAAAAAAACAATAAATTGAGCAACATTAAATTCTACAGTTATTGCAAGTATATTTTGTGTCTCAAGGAGTTAAAACTTTTGCTGTTATTAAAAACTAGGTCTATACAGTATACGCTAATGATGAAGATTTGAGTCTGGAAATATAAAAAATTAAGTGAATAATATGCATGAAATTTACCAAAATAATCTAAATTAATATATAGGGTTTAAATCATGTACAAGTATCAAGACAATTGTTCATTAGAAATGTTAATTTGCTTATAGCTGTTAGACATCCAATAACTATTATTTATATGGATATTGTAAAATGCACTATTCACAATCACTGTGTAATACTATTAAATATTATTTAATACTGCTAATGAATGAATTTTTACCATTGGATGATGATCCAACAGCTACTGTGGCCGTCTATAGATTTGAAATCTAAAAACTTTCTTAGATAGGTGGTCATATATATATATATATATATATAACCAAAGGATTTGTGGTTTAGGATGTCTATTAGTATTAGTGTATTACCCTATCATGTATGATTTGGCATGCATGCCTTTTATTGTTCAAATTAAAAAAACACATTGAACGCAGTAGTGCCAAAGGTCTCTAAGGTGTAAAAGCAGACTTGTAACTCAATCTTTCACGTCAATCAAATTCAATGTCAACTGGACGAGAATGCACAGATGGATTGTCATTTGCCATGTACGATCATTTGTTTGACATGCCAAAAAAAACATATATGCGTATGCTTAACTAATTCCAAATGTTGGAAAAAAAAAACTTTGATAAGGAAAAAAAAAAAATTACTTTTATATATATATATATAAAAGGCATGTCCTACCTAAATTTGAAATATAAAGATGCCTCAAAGTAGTTATTAGATTTGCATCTAATAACTAATTTATATACAATATTAAACAGTATCTAATAGTAATAGTAGATAACTGTAATTTTATCCATTTCTCCATGTCATCTAACACTTACCATCAAGCATCCTTAAATAGCATTAACAATGGTGATTTTCCCCTTTTATATATAATACTTAGCAGTTGGTCACAACAAAACTTAGATTTTTTATAATTAGTCGTTGAAGTGAAAGATAAAAATTACGAGTAGACATTGTCCAGAGTGTCTCATCAACACAATGCGAAACACGTGGAATAAGAGTCCAGCCACACTTCACAGATGGAGACTGCTGATTGGTGGAGTAGGTTAGTCTAGTGTGTTCGCAAGGAACATCTAACAACAATCAACTCGAATCCAAGACACTCGCCATCTACTGGCCCTAAATTAGACACCAAATCAAGTCTTCTCACCAGATCTCATTTTCTCATCCAGACCGTCAGATTTCAATCCAACGGTTCAATTTCCCTCGGAACTCACACTAGTGACCTCCTTATAAATAGTTTCACCCCTTTCCTCTCTTCGTCTTCTTCGTTGGCGCTCCGGATAACGAGAGAGCGAACAGTGAGAGAGAGGCAGAGAGAGAGCTTGAAACCCTTGCCCTAGATTTTGGAAACCCTAGGTTTCTTGCTCTTTTGATCTTCGATATCGTTTGAGGCTGCATGAGTGGGAGCAGAGAAGGCGGAGAGGTTGGTCCGAGGTTCTTGAAGCATCCATGGGGTTGGTTATCATCTCTTCTCGGCCTCCGATTTCTTCTTTTCTTCAATCCAGGTCTTCTCGAATCTCAAGAACTCCGCCGGTTTCATCTCGATCTCGGCGTTGGATTCTTGCCCCGGGTTCACCGTTGCCGCCCGTGCGGCGTCCCATTTTCAGGTTTAGATAAACTATTACCTTGTATGATGTTTTTATTCTTGATTGCGGTTGTTATTTACTTTTGTTGCATTGGATTCGTAGCTTGATTAAAGTATTTGTGGGGTTTTATCTTGAAGTAGGACAAATGATTCTGTTTTTTTTTTCCTTATCCCTTTGGCATTTGATGTAGAATTGAATGATTAATGTGGCCTTGAGGCTTATATTTGTGTATGTTCTTTATGTTGAACTTGTATGCAATTTTATTATTTTATTTTTTTTTATTATTTTATTTTTTTTTATTTTATTTTTTGCATCATTGAAATCAAAATTAGCTCATAGGCCAAGTAGCTGAAATGTCTTTCAAGTCTTTCAAGAATCAAGTGTCTGGCGTGTAAAGCAAGTCACTGTGAGAAGGATGTATCTAGCTCTAACTTTCATAAGATAACAGTGTAACACTTCTAGAATTGGAAAGGAAAGTATCTGTTGTGGAATAGAATGGAAATTAGAGAATAGATCTATAAGCGAGTAAAGAGGGATTGGTCGGCTTATGCATTGGTTGCTAGACTGCAAGGTTGTCATAGGCGTAAGGCTCATTTAGGCGCAAGGGGACCTGGGGCCTAGGCACAATGCGCAGGCGCGCGCCCTATTAACACTAGGCGCACCCGTCACCACTAAAGAAAATTGATTGTATGTGTGTTGGTCACCCTAATTTTAAATGGCTTTGATTGTATGTGGGTCTCTTTTATTTTTAATCATCAAAGGTGTGGATAAGATTAAAAGTTAAATTAAATATGTAAAAAATAACCAAAGAAATTTGTTGATGTTATGAAGGCGCGCCTAGGCCCACGCTTTGAGCCTTGCCCCTAAGCTCAAAGGCGCACGCCTTTGTAACACTTCCCGCCTGGCACCTATAAAGTCGTAAGTGTAGGAAATATACTGCTGAATAGCATGCAAATACTATAAACAAGAACTGTAAAACTATATTATGCAAAAAAACACGGTGATATAACAATTCAAAAATAACGTTAGAAATTTCCACTGGGGTAGGCGTGCGGAGCACCGCCCTAACTGAATTAGCCTCCCTCATGCGAGGATTTTTCAGCCTCGCTCCAGCGCAGGATACACTAACCCGGGAAGGAAGAACTCCCGTAGCCCTAGCGCGTTTGGGCGTCGAGATATCCCAGCGCACCCACGAGGTTCGAGCGAAAGAACCACAGAATGAGAACAGAATATTTGGGTTTTTCCAGGCACGCAAAAAACACACCCGGTTCGACGCATGCACACCCGGAAGAAAGAGAATATAAGAGAAGAAGTAAGCAAACAAGTGTGTTTTGGGTTCATGGTCTAGACATGTATTTATAACAAGGAATTCATTAGCAACTCTCTCCACTAGGCAATGTGGGACTAAAGGTTTGAGTGTAAAACATGTGGGGCCCACAGGACCCACATCCAACAATCCCCCACTACACTCATAACCTAAGTACGACCAACAATGATAGCAGATGCAACAAAGATTTTGGGAAGATAATCAATATATATTTTGATTGATTATCTTATATGATCAAAAGAATAAGAGATGAACAGCCTGGACCTTGGGTTTTCACTCGATCAAGCTAAGGTGTCTTTGAAGACTTGAACCTTAACCTTTCATTAGAGTTTCCAACTGATAGAGATAGTAGTGAACTGAGTTCTTGAACTACAACTCTTTGAATCAGAATTCAACTTTAATGATAATCTTGTGATTGCTCTTGGATAAACGGGGTTGGCGCGTTATTGGCCAGTAGCACACGTGTTAGGGAGAGGACGGATTGATTTGAAGATGACATCTGGGAAAGTTCTCACTTTGTTAGACGTTCAGCATATTGAGATATGTACATTTTAACCCCATTCCTATGACGTGTGCTCTCATGTAGTGGTGTAAAGGTTGAGCATAGCTCTTAATGAGATCAAATGCTAGTTAAGCGAGATATTACACTACAAATATCTCTGGAGATCTCACCTATTTGGAGATAGCTGTCAGGTCGTAGCTATGAGAGTCAGCGGGCTAACTCTCTAATAATCTCCATGAAATGATATCGAGCGCATGGCCAATAACGCGCCAACCCCGTTTATCCAAGAGCAATCACAAGATTATCATTAAAGTTGAATCCTGATTCAAAGAGTTGTAGTTCAAGAACTCAGTTCACTACTATCTCTATCAGTTGGAAACTCTAATGAAAGGTTAAGGTTCAAGTCTTCAAAGACACCTTAGCTTGATCGAGTGAAAACCCAAGGTCTAGGCTGTTCATCTCTTATTCTTTTGATCATATATATATATATATATATATATATATATTTTTGATTGATTATCTTCCCAAAATCTTTGTTGCATCTGCTATCATTGTTGGTCGTACTTAGGTTATGAGTGTAGTGGGGGATTGTTGGATGTGGGTCCTGTGGGCCCCACATGTTTTACACTCAAACTTTTAGTCCCACATTGCCTAGTGGAGAGAGTTGCTAATGAATTCCTTGTTATAAATACATGCCTAGACCATGAACCCAAAACACACTTGCTTGCTTACTTCTTCTCTCATATTCTCTTTCTTCCGGGTGTGCTTTCTGCGTGCCTGGAACCGGGTGTGTTTTTTGCGTGCTGAAAACCCAAATATTCTGTTCTCA
This sequence comes from Dioscorea cayenensis subsp. rotundata, assembly GCF_009730915.1. NCBI lineage: Eukaryota > Viridiplantae > Streptophyta > Magnoliopsida > Dioscoreales > Dioscoreaceae > Dioscorea > Dioscorea cayenensis. The sequence continues at coordinate 30,794,960 of NC_052489.1, read as the reverse complement.
TTCTGTGGTTCTTTGCCTGAACCTTGTGGGTGCGCTTGGGATATCTCGACGCCAAACGTGCTAGGCTACGAGAGTTCTTCCTTCCTGGGTTAGTGTATCCTGCGCTTGGAGTGAGGCCAGAAAATCCTGCACGAGGGAGGCCAATTCAGCGTTAGGGCAGTGCTTCCGCACGCCTACCCCAGGCTGGAAATTTCTAACTGTTATTTTGAATTGTTATATCACTGTGTTTTTGCATAATATAGTTTTACAGTTCTTGTTTATAGTATTTGCATGCTATTCAGCAGTATATTTCCTACACTTACGACTTTATAGGTGCCAGGCGGGAAGTGTTACAAAGGCGTGCGCCTTTGAGCCTAGGGGCAAGGCTCAAAGCGTGGGCCTAGGCGCGCCTTCATAACATCAGTAGTATATTTCCTACAGTAAGCTGTTGAGTCTTGAGCCTGAGGAGCCCGAGGCGCGCCTTGACAACTATGCTAGACAGGGAAGGCTGAATGGTGAAAAACCTGACTTGCTGTTGGTAAAGAAAGCGAGGGCATAACCTGATGGTTTATTTTTCATAATCCTGCCTTTCCTTGACTTATTTGATGATTGTGAGCTTTTACTTTTTATCAGTTCGGTGCATAGCAAGGAACATGTCTTATAAGTTGCTTATTTATTTCATGGTTTGGACTTAATTTTAACTTCAGATTGAAGAATTTCATTTCTAATTGTTCCATCACAAATGTCGATATTGATACTGAGAGCATCACAACTGAAGACCAAGGACAAGGCGATCTTTCATCTCTTTCATCTTGTTGCTCTATTCCAGTTGTACATATCACACAAGATATTCTAGATGCACAACCTCTGAATTTAGTAACAGAGGAGAATTATAAAACTTCGCTTTTTACAACTTTGCCGGTATGTTATCTTTCTTCTGATTTGAGAAAGTAGAGGTTTTTTTTTTGTCTTGTTTTGTTTTTAATGAAGCATTCTAATCCTGGCTTTAGTATACTGAGTTAACTAACTGCACTTTGTATCCTTGACTTAAATTTACAGGTTCTGTCTGAAGAAGAACAAGTTGCTCTCTCAGCCACTCCAGCTCATCCTGCTGGCCTATATGGTATATCATAGTCCTAGAAGATAGCTGTTGCATTTGGTTGGATTCAATTTTATTATTGGATTACAGACTACTCCCAATCATGCCTTAGTAAGAATTCACTGACAAAATTTCTGTTTATGTGAGAACTGTAGCTTCTCTTACTGAATGGTTTTGAAAAGCCAATGCTCCTGAAATCAGTGGACTTTTCCATTTATCTAGATTTACCTTTACTCTAACAAAATTTTCTTTCCTATGGTGAATATTTTAAGGCTTCTAATCATCTTAGCCAATCCGACTATGAAAAAAAACTGAGAGTTTACAAGAGTTCACATAAGGGGGAATAGAATTTCTGGTCACCTTTTGGGATTTTCTAATGGCTTTTCTCTGCGGCTCAATTCACCACTATATGTGTTTGTACCGCTTGTACGCTTTATTAGTTTAGCTATAATCCACAAACGGAAAGTTCCCTGGCACAACATGAATTGCATTTTTCCAATGAAGGCACAATGCATTTTATGCTTAAGTTTGAATTCACTCTGTGGGCCACCCTCCTTTAACATTATTACTTTGAGTCACTGTACAATTTTTAAATATCATAGAAAACACCCTGACTTCGTAAAAGCTCTCTATCAGCTCTATACGCTATTTGCTCAGCTGGAAATTTAGTGGAACAACTATGGAACTTTGCTTGGCCTGCTGCCGTTGCCATACTGCATCCAAGTCTTTTACCTGTTGCAGTTTTGGGCTTCTTTACAAAGGTATATACACGAACTCATCAGTCTCATTTTACAAACTTTGAGAAGAGAAGTTCTAATTGATGCCATGATATTCAGCTGGCAATTTGTGTTGGGAGCCCTTTGGTTGGTGATCTTATGGACTCCTTTCCTCGTATCCCTGCATACTACAGTTTGAATATTGTACAGGTGGGTGCTTAAAATTCTTATTTATTGGAATTGTTGCTGCTCTTACCCCCTTTGGGTTCCCCTTATTTCTCACATTGCATTATGTGCTGATTAATACCCTCGTCGCGTCAGACAATTGCACAGCTGCTATCAGTTGCGATGATCATACATGCTCTCAAGACAATTCCCCACAGTCCTGCGTCAGCTGTGATCCTGCAACCTTGGTTTATTGTGTTAGTTTTAGCTGGGGCTATTGAAAGGGTTGCAGGGTTGGCATTGGGGGTCACTGTTGAGCGTGACTGGGTTGTGCTGGTAAAATAGATATTTCTCCTTGATGATTCCTCATTTATTTGTTTGAATATTATATTTTTCCTAATTCAACATTGGTTTCTTTGTAAAGTTAGCAGGCGCAAATCGGCCGATTGCACTAGCCCAAGCAAATGCTATGCTTAACCGAATTGATCTTCTTTGCGAGGTTCAAATCCCATGTCTTTATATCACTTATGATTCAAATAAACTTGCTCTGGTTGTTCTTGTTCAAATTTTGGGCTATTTTTGGATGCTATAATGTTTTTAAATGATCTGTACAAGTATAGTTTGCTTCAATTCCTTTCAAAATATTGTCAAGGTTGTTATTTGAGTATGTCCCATTATGAGTTATTCAATGTGGCTCTTATAAACAAAATATGCTGAATAGTATGATTGCATTCATGAGTCACATTATTTTCCACCTATATTATTTTGATTGTGCATTCTACACTATCACCAGTTCTATCATCCAATTTGCCATTCAAGATTGTCATTCTTGTAGCTTAACTTTTGATGTATGATTATGATGTTGATCTTTAGGGGCTAGCCACTGATGTCTACAAAATACCCTATGTGTTTTAGTGGCTATATGCTTGAAACCTGTGCATGCTCTAACTTTCACAATTATATTAGATGCGAGGCTTATAACATGCATCCTTTTGCATTCCTACAGATAGCTGGGGCTTCACTTTTTGGTATTTTGTTGTCCAAGTATGATCCAGTCACCTGCTTAAAGCTTGCTTCGGGACTGATGATATTCGCCCTACCTGTCTTGGTACATCTTCTCTTTTCTTCTCTCTCTTTGTTTTATTTATTTGTTTGTTTGTTTGGGCCTTTTCTTTTTCATTGTATCACAGAGGTTGAGAAGCAACATTCTGGTTTCATCTCTTCCAAATTGCAGATTTTACTGGGTCAATTGATTAACAAGCTTTCAAGTGGTGTGCTTGATAGCTTCAGGTTACCTCAGACTGGTGTGAACTCCTTCAAAGCTGATGCCTTGCTCAATCCATGGAGAATAGGTGACTTCTGTTTAATTTGAACTTTGTATTTTGTGGAGAAAGTGCCAATTTCTTATGCTTCCCTAGCATTTCAGTGCAGAAGGGCTTGGATGTCATCAAACGGGGCTGGTTAGAATACAAACAGCAGCCTGTTCTGCCTGCTAGTGTGGCTTACGTGTTTTTATATTTCAATGTTGCTCTTGCTCCCGGTGCCATAATGACTGCTTTCTTAACACATCATGGTGCAGTTTCTTCAACTTTTTGCTTCCTCCCTTCAACTTTCTTTGAATTACTTATACTTTGATCAAAGGTCCTATTTTATTGAGATTGCCTTGTCATCCATGTTGCCTTCTCTCACCACAGGGAGCTTAATTTTTTTTTTCCCATGAACATTCCTTCTAGATAAGTATGGTTATTTTTGCAAATTGGAGTATGCTTATTTTATCTTCTCTGAATCAATATTGATGGCGCCAAAAAATGGCTAAAAAATTCCCTCCCTCCCACCCCACCAACCCCTCCAAAACAAAAGTTAATACATTTTTTTTCCTAAAATTAGTAAAGGCGTACTGGGTTGACTTTATTGCATTTGCCTGACTGTTCTGAGCCATATCATGAATTTACATTTAAAAAATTGAGCATGTTAGAAGTAAGGAATTCTCAACAGTTTAGTGGGTAATGCTGGGCGGTAATCATTAATTGATTACATGTAACTGAGGCGGCAGATATTGTTTATTAGCTTTGTTTAGTGGCTGCCATTTTCTAATTCAGAAATCTGCAAATGGTTCCTGCAACACTCATTTGCCATGCAATATGTCTTGAAATTATGCTTTTTAACATCATAATTATCTCGTAAATGTTTGGCAGGTATAAGCCCATCGATTATTGGTGGTTTTAGTGGGCTGTGTGCATTCATGGGTGTTTCAGCAACATTTATGTCTGCTGCTCTAGTAAAAGAGTTTGGCGTATTGAAGGTTATTATTTATGTTTTGCGTATTTCTTTGTATTTTATCCTTTGGATCATCAATTATGACCTAAATTTATAAGCATAGCTTGACTATACCAGGCGGGGGCAGCTGGCTTGATATTTCAGTCTTCTCTTCTAATGATTGCTGTTGCTGTTCTTCTGAGCGGTTCAGTTTCCCGGCAAAATTCTTTATATGTTTTCCTATATTTAGTTGTAAGTGTTGCTAACCCAATTACTGATTAGATACACTCTTTATGCTGCCATATCATTTTAAAGGTTGAAACTATCTGTTGATGAATTTCTCTGCTTCTGCTGCATGCTGAGTCTTGAATACCACTGAGCTTGAGGTAGTGCTCAGTTATAGATTCTCTTTCAAGACATATGATGTCTGTACATTTCATCTGTTTCAGGTGCTCTCAAGGTTGGGTCATATGTCATATGATATTGTAGGGACACAGATTCTTCAGACTGGGATCCCCACTAACAAAGCAAATTTAATAGGGACCACTGAGATTTCAATTGCAAGCCTTGCCGAGCTTGTAATGTTGGGTGTGGCAATACTTGCAAATGATGTCTCACATTTTGGTTTCTTGGCCATACTTTCAGTGTCCTCTGTGATTTGCGCTACATGGATCTTCTGCCAGTGGCTAGCTAATCCAACTGATGAGCACCGAAAGCTCTTCAACTTTGATCCTCAGTTTGGACCTAATGTGAGGTGATATTCTATGTAAGTTCATACTTTTTTAGCATTAATATATTATCTTCGATTTGAGGGAAAAAAGGTTTCAATCAAATTATCGGTCTTACAAGACCAATCTCAAGCATGTGAGGTGATATTCCCCTGATTGTTTAGTCAGCATATACTCCTATGGATGGTTATGTATGCCTGGGCATTAAGTTCCAGTTTTCTTTTGCATGGACCGTTGAAGTAAAGAGTTTACTTGTGTCATGCTCTATGATCAAACCAAACCAAACAAATAGACAAGACAAAGAAAGACTAAGGCATTACTATTCGTGTCACTGTGTAATAGTTACATGATGAACCTCACTCACATCAGTCAGTTACATGATGAACCTCACCCACATTAGTACGTAGAAGGAATTCTTTGACTGTTTGCCAATGTGCTAGTCATGTTTTATGAATTTGTATGGCACTCATCTTATTCCTTAGGAAGAATAATTATAATGTTGCTGTTGTCTTAAATATTAGTCTGAGAAGAAACTCATTCTATAGTCTTGCTGGTTTCCCTTATCTGTAACAGGATAGGTAACAGCTCCGCTTGATTCACCCATGTATCCCAGTGATGGTGCAACAAATAAGGTTATAACAGGCGAGGTGGATGTCACTTAACAAAATATATTATCACTGAAACATAGAGTTGATGGATGCTACTATCACTAACAATGCAATTTAGATTATCATGCAAACGGATTCCTCAGTGGTTCTTCACAACCTCTAATGGTATCATTGTATGGCTCTGGAGACATTCTTCGGTCACACCACCCTCTGTAAAGATTCATGCACAGGTTCATTATTGAACACCAGTAAACTCGGTTTAAAGGGGCGCAACTGGCTAAGCCGGATGTTCTTGTAACGAGAGTCATTTGATCTACAGTCAAAAAGAAACAGGCATATGTTGGTAGTCGTAATCCATCTGAAAAGTCAATTAAATCCCTCAAGCAGTAATAATATTAGCTTCCTCTCAGCCAGGCAAATGTAACCTATGATCGTTCATAGATATATAACATGTGCAAATGTGTGTATGCACATTGTTATTGAGTTTCTTGAACATGAATATAGCTTAAATCTAGTGAAGAGAAAAAATGCAGAATGTGCCAGCTGGCAAAATTGGATATACAGAGCTTGTGTACAATAAAGGCAATTAACTTGGCAGACAAAACCATAAGAAACTATTTGCCTGATAAAATACAACCGTCATTGAATGAATTTACTTCCCATTTTCATGCACTAAAAAACTAAGTCTGGATAGACAAGCGGCCTAAAAACATTGTCATTATCATGCGGTAAGCATGGACTACAAAAAGAATAACTGATGTAGGTCCATCATGCAAAAGAAAATGATGTTTGAACATGGCACCCGGCCCGTTAATGCAGCAGTTCCATTTATAATTCATTAAAATCTTCAGTCCTCGAGCCGCCCTTCCAATCGCACACTGCTACAAATGGTCATTTTAATCAAGTGCATAATAATCTAATCATAAATTTGTAAGATGACTTATGAAGGTTTCAGGGTTGTAACCCTAATGATCATCTTCTCCTTGCAGCAGCATTAGGCCCCCGCTGTGCTACTGTCTGCTGAGCTTGGGTACCAGATTGCCCACCCGCCTGTTCTTCCGGCATGTTCATGGCTTGTGTCACGGTATTCATAACAATGAGTCCCAGAGGAATAAGATACATCCACTGCACGTAAAAATTAATTAATTAATAAAAGTTGGACCTTTTTAGTTAAGATACTTCAATGATGGGCACAGGTGGGAACCCAATTGATTAACTTCAACTACAGGTAAGACAACATTTGGTCATTTCCAAGATAAGTTTTATATAGGTAGTTTGGCTTCAATTTCGTAATCATGAGTTTAGATCTTCTGAGATGTCATTAAAGTAAATGATCCTCACACTGGTTATGCAGTACAGAGATGTGCGTAAAACGAGTGAATAATGCATGTCATTACTTACATATTTAGCCCAGAAAGACTTTTCAGGTGGCTTAACACCTTCCTCTTCTCCATTTTCCCCTGCAAGCAGTTCTTCAGCAAATGCTGGGGTCCTGAAAGGGTTTATTAGTCAATTCCCAAATTACAGCCACAGCTCTACTACCAAAAATCCAATGGAGTACTTCGTAGATGTAGATTACAAAGAATAAAAGAGAGACAAATTCAACAAAGTATGCAACTCAACCTTAGTTACTTCCTTTACTAAAAACACCAAGTAATAAGAGCTCTTGGGTCTGACTTCAACATACCTTGGTGCCTGCTCACTAGTCTTCAGCAGTGTGTAAGAATTGAAAGACCACTTTGCCGGCTGAAATAAAAAAAATAAAAGACGCAACAGTTATTGTCCTTTGAGTTGCTATTAAACCCAATAACCATGAACTGCAGTTAAAATAAGAAGTTGAAAATGTTGAAATCAAATTTAGAGTGAACCTTGAATACCAAGTAAGCTAGCATGCATTCTTCATAAACATTCCCACAATCAGGTTACTATCAGGTTAAATTAATTATAAAAAGAAATTGTTGGCCACAACTTACAAATTTTAATGGCCGTGGATATTGGCAAGGGCCAGCAGAACCATAGTTTACAGCCAAAATATTCACTCCTTCCTGCAAAAAAAGGTCCACATAAGAACAATTTAGTAAAACGACACAGCTAACTTCTTTAGACCTCTGCAACATCAAGGCAGCAGAATGGTCAGGTGTGGCAAGTTTATAGTAGGAGGACAAAAAGGAGAGAACAAGGTCAGTTGATGGCTGATAATTCCCAAATAAAATCAAAATAGCATTAGAATTTTGTCAATTTTATTTTTTTGAAAAAAACAGCTCAAATGGAATGATCACCAGGCAAGAACGATGAGAAAATTCTAGGTTGAAAAGTTCCCAGAACTAAAAAATAAAGTCAATATGATTGACAATAAAGAATTGTTACCGCATGAATAACAAATTGCTCATCCAAAGTCTCACGGGGGAGGCACCTCTGAAATTTGACAAACAAGAAAATGATGTTATACATAAATGACAGATAACAGAATAAGACATTAGAGTAGAATATATGAGCTTATATTAAAGAATACAGAATGGGCATGGAGGATTGCTAATGCATTTATATTTATAATTGTGATGGAGAAAACTTTTAGCTTTACATTTAGCTTAAAGGCAAAGTTATGCTATATTTAATCTCAGCAATGAATCATACATATATTATCAAGTTTACTGCAATTCAAACAAGATTTATGGAAACAATTACACCAAACCAAATCACACCAATGTTGTCAAGGGCGCAAGGCGCAACCCCAGCCACTATGACCTTTATATTGCCCAAGGCACAAAGTGCAAAAAAAAAAAAAACACCATGCTCACCCAAACGAAATAAAAAGCGAAGATTATTTTAAGACTAATGGCTTTGAAGTTTAGCCCATTCTTTCTAAAATCTGTTCCAAATATAACTAATTAAAAATCATCATCATATTCAAATGTTTCCATCTTCACATCCATTTTCTCCATAATTATAGCTATCTAGATCCTGCTCTTCTTCATTGACAACTTCCACTTCAATAATAATTTGACTTTTAAAGCATAATAAATTAATTT